>NC_069499.1:221389901-221619901 GCF_027579735.1 Bombina bombina
GGGTTAATAACATTATGTAGGTGTCGGCGATGTTGGGGGGTGCAGATTAGGGGTGTTTAGAGGTGGTTTTTATGTTAGGTTTAAACATAACTTTTTTTCCCATAGACATAAAATGGGGCTGCGGTATGTAGCTTTTCATTCCGCGATCGCAGGTGTTAGGTTTGTTTCTAACACGCTCTCCCCATTGATGTCTATGGGGAAAGCGTGCACAAGCACGTAAAAATAGCACTTGTATTTTGTGCGGTATGGAGCTCATTGCAACCATATCGCATGCATCAAAACTCATAATGGCAGTGCTATGGAGGGTGAAATAACGCAACTTTTGTTGCATTCGTTAAATACCTTCTAACGCGCATAACTTGTAATCTACCTGAATGTTTTTTGTAAATTCCTTTCATATGGATGACAGAAAATGTTTGAGAGTACAGTGTCCCTTTAAGGACTAGAAGAGCACCCTACTATGGGCTAGATTACAAGTTGAGCGCTAATATATCGCACGCCCATAAACGGGAATATACACATATTAATACATAAATATATATGAATATATTACTTTACATATATATATATATATATATATTTACTTACCACCTCTGCTGCGCTAGTTATCATGCCATGTCATCTTTGTTAGTACAGTTTCTTTTAAGTCTGATGAACTGACTCCTGCGGACTGATTTAAACACTCTCTTAGGGTGATTTCTGTGGGCATGTAGCAGGGTGTTACCCGTTATGGGTTTTCTATATACCTCAGTATCCACCTTTCCTATCTCCCCCCCTTTCAGACATATATGTAAATGCAATGGAGCCCTTTGCAGCCAAGAAACTGATAACATGTAAAAGCATATTTATGCCATATTGATATTTAATAAATGTTTAACTGTGTATTTACTGTTAATATTTCACATACCAATGTTATTCACATTAGGCAATATGTTCTAAGTATTTATAAATAGATATTCCTATATATATATCTGTATATACTATATATCTATACCAATATATACAATCATATAGATATAGAGCTATAGATAAATATTGTACCAAAATGCGATCAAATATATGTAGACATATGTATTTATGAATAAATAGAGCATATTTTTCTATGTGAAGAATATTGGAATGTGAAATATTAATATTGCATATCGGGTTAGCACAAATGAGAAAATGCGATCGGGTTTGCGCGACTTGCTGGGTGTTAGTTTTTTTTCCACTTTTTTAGCTCAATTGAAGTCTATGGGTGAATATGTTAATACAGTCTTTATACTTTATCTTCAGCTTTTTGCACGCGTTAGGTTTGCGGGCGAGCAAAAACATTTTAAGTTTAATAAGCGCGCTACCGACGTGCGCAAAAAGCCAACGTCGAGCAGAGTTAACACATGAGCACAAGCTACCACCCCACTCATAATTTAGCCCTAAATGGGTACTTACATTGCAATTTAAAAATGTTATTCCAATCAAGTATAAATTGGGTAGCTCCATTAAATGTTAAATGGGTTGTTCCATCTGATAATTATATTGTTTTTTCATAATATTTAAATGGGTTATTCACCTTAATATTAAATAGTTACATATGGAGCCCTGACATAAGGTGATATACAGAAATCCTTGCCCTACTGTTACCCTCAACAAGGTAATAGGAAAGACCCCAGTTCGTATATAACCAACTAACGGGCTGATATTCTGCAGCAGTTAGGGACACTCAAGTCAAAATTAAACTTTCAGGAATCAGATAGAGGATGCAATTTTAATAAACTTTCCAATTTACTTCCATTAACAAAATGTCTAACGTCTTTTCATATTCACACTTTTTTAGTCACCACTCACCAACTTCTACTGAGCATGTGCAAGAATTCACTGAATATACATATAAGCATTTATGACTGGTTCATAGCTGTCACATGATAAAGGGGGAGTGGAAATAGACATTACGTTGAAATTTGTCAGAAATTAATCTACTACTGATTTGAAGTTCAGATTACGAGTCTTGCGTTAGCCTTAAAAAGCAGCGTTGAGAGGTCCCAACGCTGCTTTTTAATGCCCGCTGGTATTACGAGTCTGGCAGGTAGAGGTGTACCGCTCACTTTTATTCCGCGACTCGAGGCTACCGCAAATACCCTTACGTCAATTGCGTATCCTATATTTTTAATGGGATTTGCCTAACGCCGGTATTACGAGTCTTGGAGAAAGTGAGCAGTACACCCTCTCCTGTCAAGACTCCTACCGCATTTAAAAGTCAGTAGTTAAGAGTTTTATGGGCTAACGCCGTAACATAAAACTCTTAACTAAAGTGCTACAAAGTACACTAACACCCACACCCACTACCTATTAACCCCTAAACCGAGCCCCCCCCCCCACATCGCAAACACTTAAATAAATGTTTTAACCCCTAATCTGCCGACCGGACATTGCCGCCACTTTAATAAATATATTAACCCCTAAACCGCCGCACTCCAGCCTCGCAAACATGAGTTAAATTTTATTAACCCCTATTCTGCCGTCGCTAACATCGCCGACACCTACCTACATTTATTAACCCCTAATCTGCGGCCCCCAACGTCGCCGCTACTATATTAAATTTATTAACCCCTAAACCTAAGTCTAACCCCCCTAACTTAAAGGGACAGTCTAGTCAAAATTAAACTTTCATGATTAAGATAGGGCATGCAATTTTAGACAACTTTTCAATTTACTTCTATTATCTAAATTGCTCAATTCTTTAGATATCCTTTGTTGAAGAAATAGCAATGCACATGTGTGAGCCAATCACAAAAGGCCTCTATGTGCAGCAACCAATCAGCAGCTACTGGGCATATCTAGATATGCTTTTCAGCAAGTGATATCAAGAGAATGAAGCAAATTAGATAATAGAAGTAAATTAGAAAGTTGTTTAAAATGATATGCTCTTTCTAAATCACAAAATAAAAAAATTGGGTTTCATGTCCCTTTAAATATAATTTAAATAAAATGAAATAAAATTACTACAATTAAATAAATTATTCCTATTTAAAACTAAATACTTACCTATAAAATAAACCCTAAGCTAGCTAAACTAAAGTACGAAACCCCCCCCCCACTAAATTACAGAAACAAAATAAAATAATTACAATTTGTTTAAACTAATTACACCTAATCTAATCCCCCTAATAAAATAAAAAGCCCCCCAAAATAATAAAAAAAAACTACCCTATACTAAATTACAAATAGCCCTTAAATGGGCTTTTTTTGCGGGGCATTGCTCCAAAGTAATCAGCTCTTTTACCTGTAAAAAAAAGACAATACCCCCCCAACATTAAAACCCACCACCCACACACCCAACCCTACTCTAAAACCCACCCAATACCACCTTAATAAAACCTAACACTAACCCCTTGAAGATCACCCTACCGTGAGACGTCTTCACCCAGCCGGGCACAAGTGATCCTCCAGAGGGGCAGAAGTCTTCATCCGATCCGGGCAGAAGAGGTCCTCCAGACGGCCAGAAGTCTTCATCCAGATGGCATCTTCTATCTTCATCCATCCGGAGCAGAGCGGGTCCATCTTGAAGCCAGCCGACGTGGAGCATCAATCAGACCGACGACTAAACGACGAATGATGGTTCCTTTAAATGACGTCATCCAAGATCGCGTCACATGAATTCCGATTGGTTGATAGGATTCTATCAGCCAATCAGAATTAAGGTAGGAAAAATCCTATTGGCTGATCCAATCAGCCAATAGGATTGAGCTCACATTCTATTGGCTGATTGGAACAGCCAATAGAATGTGAGCTCAATCCTATTGGATGATTGGATCAGCCAATAGGATTGAACTTCAATCCTATTGGATGATTGCATCAGCCAATAGGATTTTTCCTACCTTAACTCTGATTGGCTGATAGAATCCTATCAGCCAATAGGAATTCAAGGGACGCCATCTTGGATGACGTAATTTAAAGGAACCGTCATTCGTCGTGTAGTCGTCAGTCTGGATTTATGCTCCGCGTCGGCTGGCTTCAAGATGGACCCGCTCTGCTCCGGATGGATGAAGATAGAAGATGCCACCTGGATGAAGACTTCTGGCCATCTGGAAGACCTCTTCTGCCCGGATCGGATGAAGACTTCTGCCCCTCTGGAGGACCACTTGTGCCCGGCTGGGTGAAGACGTCTCACGGTAGGGTGATCTTCAAGGGGTTAGTGTTAGGTTTTATTAAGGGGGTATTGGGTGAGTTTTAGAGAAGGGTTGGGTGTGTGGGTGGTGGGTTTTAATGTTGGGGGGGTATTGTCTTTTTTTTACAGGTAAAAGAGCTGATTACTTTGGGGCAATGTCCCGCAAAAAGCCCTTTTAAGGGCTATTTGTAATTTAGTATAGGGTAGGGATTTTTATTATTTTGGGGGCTTTTATATTTTATTAGGGGGATTAGAGTAGGTGTAATTAGTTTAAAATTCTTGTAATTATTTTATTTTTTTCTGTAATTTTTTTTTGTAGTTTAGTTTATTTTATTGTAATTAATTGTAGGTAATTTAGTAAATTAATTTAATGATAGTGTAGTGTTAGGTGTAATTGTAATTTAGGTTAGGGTTTATTTTACAGGTAAATTTGTATTTATTTTACCTAGGTAGTTATTAAATAGTTAATAACCATTTAATAACTATTGTACCTAGTTAAAATAAATACAAAGTTGCCTGTAAAATTAAAATAAACCCTAAGCTACATACAATGTAACTATTAGTTATATTGTAGCTAGCTTAGGGTTTATTTTATAGGTAAGTATTTAGTTTTAAATAGGAATTATTTAGTTAATTGTAGTAATTTTATTTATATTTATTTAAATTATATTTAAGTTAGGGGGTGTTAGGGTTAGGGTTAGACTTAGATTTAGGGGTTACTAACTTTATTATAGTGGCAGCGACGTTGGGGGCGGCAGATTAGGGGTTAATAAGTGTAGGTAGGTGGCGGGACATTGGGGGCAGCAGAGTAGGGGTTATTAAATAAAAAGTAGGTGTCGGCGATGTTGGGAGCAGCAGATTAGGGGTTCATAAGTATAATGTAGGTGGCGGTGGTGTCCGGAGCGGCAGATTAGGGGTTAATAATATAATGTAGGTGGCGACGATGTCGGGGGCAGCAGATTAGGGGTTAATAAGTGTAAGATTAGGGGTATTTAGACTCGGGGTTCATGTTAGGGTGTTAGGTGTAGACATAACTTTTGTTTCCCCATAGGAATCAATGGGGCTGCGTTAGGAGCTGAATGCTGCTTTTTTGCAGGTGTTAGGTTTTTTTTCAGCCGATTCTGCCCCATTGATTCCTATGGGGAAATCGTGCACGAGCACGTTTTGCCAGGTCACCACTACCGTAAGCAACGCTGGTATTGAGTTGAGATGTGGAGCTAAATTTTACTCTACGCTCACCTTTTTGCGGATAACGCCGGGTTTAAAAAAAAACGTATTACCAGCATTACTTTAGGTGAGCGGTGTTACCGCAAAACTCGTAATCTCAGTGATTGTCTTTTTATCAGGCATTTGTTAATTATGCAAATCTACTGTATTTACTGGTCCTTTAAAGGGACAATCTTCTTGGAAATGTTTATTGTTTAAAGAGATAGATAATCCATATTCCCCAGTTATTCATAACTAACACTGCTATATTGATACACTTTTTTACCTCAGTGAGTACCTTGTATCTAAGCCTCTGCACATACTGCCCCCTTATCTCAGTTCTTTTTACAGACTTGGATTTTAGCCAATCAGTGCTGACTCATAAATAACTCCATGGGAGTGAACACATGAACTAGTGTAGTTTACCTGTGAAAAACAGTCAAAATGCTATAAGGCACTAAGAGGTGGTCTTCAAAGGGCTTTGAAATTAGCATATGAGCCTACCTAGGTTAAGCTTTCAACAAAGAATAGCAAGAGAACAAAGCAAATTTGATGATAAAAGTAAATTGGAAGGAGTTTCCCCTAAGGCTCTGGCGATTTGTATTGAACAACAGAGTTCCCTGCAGCAAGCTAGAGACAGCACCTTCCATTGTTTTGGGCATTTTCTACTGATACTCAAACTGTAAAGGTGTCTTCTAATCACAAGCCTCCTCATCGCTTCAACACCAATTGCAAGGGACATTTTTGCAGTGGCAGAGGTATTATATGTACTCGATCCATACAAGGTGTTACCTGCCTGTGTCGGAACAGCAAGACTTTCCCTTCTATGGCGATTGCCTTTAGGATATTAGCTGTATGCTTTTAATCTTCACTGGTTGCACTATGCATATGTTCACCTGTTATTATAAACCAATGTGTAAGATTCTAAACATGTCACCAACCACAAGATTAGTTTTCCTAGATTGTGTCATATTCATAGTTTCACCTTTCCTATGTATCATATTTTTGCAAGCCTGGATTTGAGTCTCTGATTATCAGCATTATGTCACAGCCTACTGTCCTTAGGGTTTTTGTTAAACTCACATAAAGTGACTATAATATGCTATTTACTGTTACCTATGACAATATATTATGGGGATGGCAATTTCAGGGTGCAGCTGAGCTCTCGGGCGTTAGTAGTGTGGGTTTGTGTTTACAAGGATATATATATAGTCTATATGGACTTTGAGTGAAATACACAATGTCTAATGTACCTTGTTCTCAACTAGACTAGTTTATTATGTTAAGTAATTATAAATGCTCTCCCTGAGGGTTGTTTTTTTCTCTATGCTGAATGGGATGTGTATTACAGTACTATTTATGGCTCAACTAGGTTACCGACCAATGTCCGTTTTCCCTCTCTCTACATGTGTTAGCCTACTATGCATACTCTCCTAAAGGGATCTCTGCTATGGTGTTCCCTACTAGTTGCAATTCTACTAGGGGCTTGGATGTCTGCGGCTGAGATGTCAGAGCCTTCCACAATTTTAATTTATATGCTGATGGGGGGCCTCATGGCAAACCAGGATTAAATAATTTACTTTTTTCTATGTGATCACACCTTGGTGGATAGAACCACTTACCTGATGCCTATTAGTGTTAAGTATGGCACCCTGGAAACTATATGGGTGTAGTCTCAGGCCACACAGCACGTTCACATATATTGGTGCATATGCAGATTTCTCTGCTATTATATTTACTATGTGCTGAGCTCCCTATTTGTAATCCTGACCATCCCTATCTTATGATGAGCTGCACTTTCTGTCAGTGTTTAGTGTGGTATTCTAGGGCGGGCTGGACCTGCACTATTATCACTGCATATAACCTCTCTCCTCACAATACCACAGCTAAGCCTCATAATTCATGATAGATCTTTTGTCTTCTATCTTAGAGCTTTCAATTTTTCTAACCCTGGTATAATAAAAATTTGGCACACAATTGACCCAATTCCATGTATACCTTAGTATAACGCAACTTTTACAATTTGTCCACCGTATGTAACTTCCCACCTCCCCCCCCCCCTTAATATACCTCCTATTTTTAGGAGAGTGAATTATGTGGTTTCTTTCGTTAATACCACACCTTATTTTCCCCCCTTTTTACAATTATATCTTGCACTACAAAATTATATTGGCACTACTTTTCCCCCCTAGCTGTGCAGGATGGTTTAGTACCATCTCTTGCAGAGTCTTACTTACAACTTCCTAATACTATACCACCCTGTTAAATCTACTTAATTAAGCTTGTTTTATACCAATCATATAGCGCAATTATACCAAAATCTGAGGTTTTCATGATGGGGTCCAAAAGGGACCTCTTATCTTTGGAGTAACCTTCCGTTATAGCTGTTTAATATTGTTTGTTATGAGGCCCAAGAGCGGCCGCTTAGATAAATACGAAGGTTCTATACTTTTATTGGCATTTTTGTGAACTACTGTATTATTTGTCTTTTATCCATGTGGCAGATGAAGTTGTTTTCCGTATGGCTTAGCGTGATTGAGACCACATGTAATGTTTATCAACCTAGAATTTACACATTGTACCCTGTTAGAAGCCATTCTAGATTTCTACTGTATACTGCTGCAATTTTTCTTGTTTGTATGCCAACTTTTCACCTAAATAAAAATCATTTATAAAAAAAAAAAGTAAATTGGAAAGTTGTTTAAAGTTGCGTGCCCTATCTGAATCATGAAAGTTACATTTTGACTAGACTGTCCCTCTAAAACAATCCATAGCAGCTAATAATAAGCGATGCATTATCAAAAAAATCACTTACTCTTTAAATGCTCTTGAAAACCTTGAATCAACTTTGATAATTTGCTAATGTTCTCTAAATACACCTTAAAATGCCATAGAAATAATAGAGGTTGAATTAAAGGGACAGAGATTAGAAAATAAAGGTCTAGATTACAAATGGAGTGTAAAAATGGTGCGCTAACATCGCAAGAGCATAATCCATAGTGCTGCAATTTTTGCTTCCATATTACAAGTGCAGAGAAAAATATTAGCTCTCTAGTGAAAGCCTAGGACACGCTCACATCTAAAGGTCAGATAGTGCAGCAACGCTAAATACCTCATATAATAGACTTCTATGGGCGTGCTGAAAAACCCACGTCCTGGCTTTCACTCAAGCGCTAATCTGAAGCTGCCCTAAGCAAAAAGTGCACTAAAACAAAGAAGACACAGTGTAGTTCTTCACAAAGTCTTAAACTATGCTTTAACAGTGGACTAGTGGAAAAGTGTGTGTATGTGTAAGTTTGTATATGTGTGTATGTATATGTGTGTGTGTGAGTGTGTGTATATGTGTGTGTGTGTATACGTATATGTGTGTGTATATGTGTGTATGTATATGTGTGTGTGTGTGTATATGTATATGTGTGTATATGTGTGTATATGTGTGTGCATATGTGAGTGTGTGTGTGTGTATATGTGTGTGTGTGTGTGTATATGTGTGCATATGTGAGTGTGTGTGTGTATATGTGGGTGTCTGAGTGTGTGTGTGTATATGTGTGAGTATGTGAGTGTGTGTACGTGTGTATACGTGTGTGTGTATATGTGTGTGCATATATGTTTGTGTTTATATGTGTGTGTGTGTGTGAGTGTATGTGTATGTTTGTATTTGTGTGTGTGTATGTGTGTGAGAGAGTGTGTGTATATGTGTATGTTTGTGTATGCGTGTATGTATGTATATGTGAGTGTGTGTATATATGTGTGCGTATATACAGGGAGTGCAGAATTATTAGGCAAATGAGTATTTTGACCACATCATCCTCTTTATGCATGTTGTCTTACTCCAAGCTGTATAGGTTCGAAAGCCTACTACCAATTAAGCATATTAGGTGATGTGCATCTCTGTAATGAGAAGGGGTGTGGTCTAATGACATCAACACCCTATATCAGGTGTGCATAATTATTAGGCAACTTCCTTTGCTTTGGCAAAATGGGTCAAAAGAAGGACTTGACAGGCTCAGAAAAGTCAAAAATAGTGAGATATCTTGCAGAGGGATGCAGCACTCTTAAAACTGCAAAGCTTCTGGGGCGCAATCCGATATCGATCGCAGTTTGCGGCGCAAGCGAGGGAACCGGCGTCGCCCGCAGTTTCAGCTCGCAACTCGAGCCATCCCATATAGGTCGCCGTCAGATGCTAACGTGCCGTAAGTCTGACAAACCAGCGATGTCCAGAAATCTGCGTAAGTACAAATTTCTGGCGTCGCCAGTGACTTGCGCCACGTTAGAATCTGCCGGCGCCTATAAAACCTGACTAAAGTCTAAAACACCCGCACTGTCTAACACGCCTCCCTAACATAGCCCGCAC
Source organism: Bombina bombina (assembly GCF_027579735.1). Taxonomy (NCBI): domain Eukaryota; kingdom Metazoa; phylum Chordata; class Amphibia; order Anura; family Bombinatoridae; genus Bombina; species Bombina bombina. Next base: position 221,399,606 of record NC_069499.1, read on the forward strand.
TGTCTAACACGCCTCCCTAACATAGCCCGCACTGTCTAACCCTCTATCCGCTATCCCCCCTCACTAGCCTAACAATAAAAATGCTATTAACCCCTAAACCGCCGCTCCTTTACCCCGCCGCAACCTAATAAAATTATTAACCCCTAAACCGCCGCTCCCGTACCCCGCCGCCAGCTATATTATATCTATAACCCCCTAAAGTGAGCCCCTAACACCGCCGCCATCTATATTAAAATTATTAACCCCTAATGTAAGCCCCTTACACCGCTGCCATCTCTATTAAAATGATTAACCCCTAATTTAATCTACCTACCCCGCCGCCAGCTATATTATCTATATTAACCCTAAGTATATTATAGTTAATATAGGTATTACATTATATATATTAACTATATTAACCCTAATTATATTAGGGTTAATATAGTTAATATAGTTACTATAGTATTTATATTAACTATATTAACTCTATCTAACCCTAACTAAATTTATATTAAATTAATCTAATTCATTTATAAACTAAAATGTTCCTATTTAAATCTAAATACTTACCTATAAAATAAACCCTAAGATAGCTACAATATAATTAATAATTACATTGTAGCTATGTTAGGGTTAATATTTATTTTACAGGTAAATTGTTAATTATTTTAACTAGGTATAATAGATATTAAATAGTTATTAACTATTTAATATCTACCTAGTTAAAATAATTACCCAATTACCTGTAAAATAAATCCTAACCTAAGTTACAAATACACCTACACTATCAATAAATTTAATAAACTACTAACATCTATCTAAAAATACAATTAAATTAACTAAACTAAATTACAAAAAAAAACAAACACTAAATTACAAAAAATAAAAAAAGATTACAAGATATTTAAGCTAATTACACCTATTCTAAGCCCCCTAATAAAATAATAAACCCCCAAAATAAAAAAAATTCCCTGCCCTATTCTAAATTCAACAAATTTCAAAGCTCTTTACCTTACCAGCCCTTAAAAGGGCCTTTTGTGGGGCATGCCCCAAAGAATTCAGCTCTTTTGCATACAAGAAATACAATACCCCCCCCCCATTACAACCCACCACCCACATACCCCTATTCTAAACCCACCCAAACCCCCCTTAAAAAAGCCTAACACTACCCCCCTGAAGATCTCCCTACCTTGTCTTCACCACACCGGGCCGAACTCCTGATCCGATCCGGGCGATGTCTTCCTCCAAGCGGCAAAGAAGAATTCTTCCTCCGGCGACGTCTTCCTCCAAGCGGCAGCAAAGTCTTCATTCTTCCGGCGGCATCTTCAATCTTCTTTCTTCGCTCCGCCACCGCGGAGCATCCATCCCGGCCGACTGCTGAACTTGGAATGATGTACCTTTAAATGACGTCATCCAAGATGGCGTCCGCCGAATTCCGATTGGCTGATAGGATTCTATCAGCCAATCGGAATTAAGTTAAAAAAATCTGATTGGCTGATTGAATCAGCCAATCAGATTCAAGTTCAATCCGATTGGCTGATCCAATCAGCCAATCAGATTGAGCTCGCATTCTATTGGCTGATCTATTGGCCTATGGCCCAAAAAACTGCGGGCGACGGCAGAAATATACGCGCATAACTTCTAGGTTACGCCGTATATGTGATACCAAATCCGCGCAAATATTGGCGTCACCGGCTTTTGCGGGCGACGCTTTATATCGGATCGACCCCCTGAAGCGTGATCATCGAACAATCAAGAGTTTCATTCAAATTAGTCAACCGGGTCGCAAGAAGCGTGTGGAAAAACCAAGGCGCAAAATAACTGCCCATGAACTGAGAAAAGTCAAGCGTGCATCTGCCAAGATGCCACTTGCCACCAGTTTGGCCATATTTCAGAGCTGCAACATCACTGGAGTGTGCAATACTCAGAGACATGGCCAAGGTAAGAAAGGCTGAAAGACGACCACCACTGAACAAGACACACAAGCTGAAACGTCAAGACTGGGCCAATAAATATCTCAAGACTGATTTTTCTAAGGTTTTATGGACTGATGAAATGAGAGTGAGTCTTGATGGGCCAGATGGATGGGCCCGTGGCTGGATTGGTAAAGGGCAGAGAGCTCCAGTCCGACTCAGACGCCAGCAAGGTGGAGGTGGAGTACTGGTTTGGGCTGGTATCATCAAAGATGAGCTTGTGGGGCCTTTTCGGGTTGAGGATGGAGTCAAGCTCAACTCCCAGTCCTACTGCCAGTTTCTGGAAGACACCTTCTTCAAGCAGTGGTAAAGGAAGAAGTCTGCATCCTTCAAGAAAAACATGATTTTCATGCAGGACAATGCTCCATCACACGCGTCCAAGTACTCCACAGCGTGGCTGGCAAGAAAGGGTATAAAAGAAGAAAATCTAATGACATGGCCTCCTTGTTCACCTGATCTGAACCCCATTGAGAACCTGTAGTCCATCATCAAAAGTGAGATTTACAAGGAGGGAAAACAGTACACCTCTCTGAACAGTGTCTGGGAGGCTGTGGTTGCTGCTGCACGCAATGTTAATGGTGAACAGATCAAAACACTGACAGAATCCATGGATGGCAGGCTTTTGAGTGTCCTTGTAAAGAAAGGTGGCTATATTGGTCACTGATTTGTTTTTGTTTTGTTTTTGAATGTCAGAAATGTATATTTGTGAATGTTGAGATGTTATATTGGTTTCACTGGTATAAATAAATAATTGAAATGGGTATATATTTTTTTTTTGTTAAGTTGCCTAATAATTATGCACAGTAATAGTCACCTGCACACACAGATATCCCGCTAAAATAGCTATAACTAAAAACAAACTAAAAACTACTTCCAAAACTTTTCAGCTTTGATATTAATGAGTTTTTTGGGTTCATTGAGAACATGGTTGTTGTTCAATAATAAAATTAATCCTCAAAAATACAACTTGCCTAATAATTCTGCACTCCCTGTATATGTGTGAGTGTGTGTATATGTGTGTATATGTACAGTATATGTGTGTATATGTGTGTCTCACTGAAATTATTTATAGACAGCTTGTGCAAGCATGGCACAAATGGTTGTAAAAGCTTCTCTGGGATCCCCTATGTTCAGGAATAGCAGATATATATGGCTTTGCCATTGCTTTTTGCTAATTAGAAGGCCACTAATTGCAGCTGCGCACCACACTTTTATTATTCCCAGGAGTGAAGGGGTTAATTAGGTAGCTTGTAAGGTTAATTTTTGCTTTAGTGTAGAGATTAGCCTCCCACCTGACACTTCCCACTCCCTGATCCCTCTCAAGCAACTCTCTCCCCCTGACACTGGTCACCCCCATCTTAAGTACTGACAGACAGTATGCCAGTATGCAGTTTTATACCTTTTTTATCATTATTTATTATTTTCATCAGTGTAGGATTACCCCCTTACCTTCCCACCTCTCTGATCCCTCCCAAAAAGCTCTCTAACCCTCCCCCTCTATTTTCCACCATCTTAGGTGGAAAACATAAAACCAACACATTTTGGAAAGAGGAAGTATGATTGCAACTTTCAAGGGATCATGATCTCAAGCTGAAGGGCAGTATATTCAGGAGTAATTTGATTCTTGGAATAAACTTACACAAGAGGTGGTAACGACAAACACTGTGGGAGACTTTAAGAATGCATGGGATAAGCACAAGGTTATCCTAAGAACTAGATGAGGTTGTTCTTTTAGGAAATATTGGGCAGACTTGCTTATCTGCTGTCAAAATCTACGTTTCAATGCTTAGTGCTCTACTCTACCTCCTACAATTCCCGCACTGTCTCTTTTATGCATTCATTGTTTTTTCATTTTATGGTTGTGAATAAACTGTCTTCTATTAACCAGTTTGTAGTTTGTATTAGGCTTAACCATTTGCTTGTCCATATGCTCATTATTTTTCAAAACATACCTAAGGACCGATTCTCTAGAGCAGGGGTCGCCAACCTTTCGGACCTCAGGGACCATTAAACTCACAATTTTGAATCCCGTGGACCACTAACATGAAATATATATATATATATATATATGCACAGTATATATATATATATATATATATATATATATATATATATATATATATATATATATATATGCACAGTATATATATATATATATATATATATATATATAGTATATATACACACACGTATACTGTACATAACTAGTAAAACCATAGCTAAGTTTACATGATGTATATATTTACACATTTTTAAGAATTATTTTTTGGAATTGACTAATTGAATGACAGAACTAAGAGAATACTTCCAAATGCAACGTTTAAGCTGGAAACAGAGAGGCAGAAAGTGGGGGGGGGGGGGGAAGAATTATGTTTAAAAGGACCACAAGACTTCCAAGTTACCTCCCCAGTTAGGAATTATTCAAAACTACTTATGATCATGGACAGACATTGGAGTTATAAATTAAGTTTATATCAGAAAGCTCTATATAAGTATGTGAGCTAACCACGACTGATGTTACTGGGAATTACTATAATACTGGTGGGATATGGCTGATCTGCTGGATGGCAATTACTGGAATTCAGGTAGAATGAAATTATTAGAATGAAAAATAATATTTAATTAAAAAAAAGAAGATGGAGGGGAAGAAGACAAACAGTGATGTAAGTCCATCTGAAGGAATTAGGAAAACTACTACAAAGAAACAGGTAAAGGGAAGAAAATAAATGAAATATAAGAGAGAATTTTTTTTAAGATTTTCTTTTTTTTATATACGTTAATTCCACTATTTCAAGCCAAGACTATACCAATCTCTGCTGGCTTTAGAATGGAAGCATCTTCCTCTGAGCAGCGCGCCGGGCGAGAGGAGTTAAAAAGCAACGTGCGTAGGCTAGGGAGAATGTATCTTAATTCCTCTTCCGTCGTTTTTTTTACTGATGTCCAGCCAGGCCCTGTAGGGACTTGCAGCGTGATGGGATGACACCATCAGATTAATTCCTGCTTGATGGTGTCAAGGACCACCAACATCTTCTCGTGGACCACCAGTGGTCCATGGACCACTGGTTGGCGACCGCTGCTCTAGAGGTCCCTATTCATGCAAGACTCTTCAAAAAGACACTTCATGGTATTCTCTGCATTTGACCTTGATAGCTGTGTATCAACGGGCATAACCATTGTCCTATACAGTGGGTAGGGATGGTCAAATGTTTTGCAACATTCAAAAAATTAAAAGAATTTTAACACATTCATTCATTTTAAATTTCAAATGTTTGTACAACATTCTAACATTCGTTTAATGTAATAGTATTTCTATTGCTTTCTATAAATGTAATATTCGATTCTAATTTTCTAATAATTCGATTTTATTTATGCAATATTCCAATTTAAAAAATTCAAATCAGTATATTTGCAATAGTATTTCTAATGCTCTCTTTAACTGTAATATTTAAATTATGCAATATTCGAAATAGAAACATTCAAATTTATATATTTGTATCTATTATGTATCAATTTACTAAATTCCCTACCACATGAACTATTGAACTTGAATAGTATTTGTTAAATCAAATGTTACATTTGAAATTTTGAATGTAGATATAATCAATCTAATTCTGAACATTGAAAAAGAAAGTAACATTCAAAAATCAGAAATAACATTTGATTACCGAATTTTAATGGATTTTCATTCTTTTCAACATTCGATTGTCCAAAATGAATGTCCACAGGACTATTCATTCTACCAAAAAAATACACTTGCAGCCCATCCCTAACAGTGGGGAGAAACGTACATACACTGAGGTGCTCAATAAAATAAGCATTTTAAAAAATGTATTGAAAGTATGCTATAAAAATCGTAATAGAATTAAGAATAAATCTTGTATTAATAGTATGCATCAAGATTTGTATTAAAAGGCCGCAGCAAAATGTGAATTTACATTAAATGGACAGACCAAATATATATTACTTATTGTTACATACCAGAGAGGCGTGCTGCCACGGGTCCCATATTTATAAGCTTGTAAGAAATACATGAAACATTTAAATATTCCTCGTTTGTTAGACCCACCTAATGGGGCTATATTTTGGTATGATAAGTTTCTTCACTCGTGATCAACTCTTAAATAAGTTTTCCTACACACACATGATGATTTGTGCATGTGCAAATTTAAAAATAGCTAACTGAAAAATATTAAATGTACACTGCTAAACAGTCATACAAGAAACAGCTAACTGAACAACAAGAAAGTTGTGGGCGGAGCTCGGTGGTCATTTTCAGCTGCTAACTAACGATTATTTAAAAGTTTCATGTACTTCTTACAAGCTTATAGATGTGGAACCCATTGAAAAATGCTTGTCTTGTATGTGACAATAAGTAATAAAAAATAAGTATTGCATCTAGACTGTCCCTTAAAGCTGTAAAATTATTTTGTGGAAAAAAAATCTCATTAAGCGGTAAAACTTGTATTTAATGCCAATATAATTTTTTAAAACAAAGTTGAAATCATAATCAAAAGGTCAAAATATAGTTTGTATTTGCTTTTACACAAACGTTATTAACAGTTCCTGGTGCTCCCTGGCACATTCACTCTCTGCTGCTATATTTTACTTTCTAGAGAGCTTCATTTTATTCTATGGAAGTCAGTTCACAATCACAACGTGATGGGAATTCCAAATCCAACCCCTTTTCTTAGTTAATATACATAAGTGCTGCCCATGCAAGGATCAGTGTGATGTTTCTTGCCATGCTTACAAAGTTTAGAGAATCTGGCCCTTAATAATTAGTTCCCTGCTAAGTGCAGAGTTCAGCACGCCCTATGGACTAGGGTTGCCTTCTAACCAACCCTTTTTCACACTACTTTTGTAGCAGCTCTTTCAAAATATTTCCCTTTAAATGCAGCAAATTCTATTTCTTCACCTAATACAATATCAGTATTCACCAGCCCTTCACTGTTGGTGATTGTGGTATATACTGCTCATATACCTTTGGATTTCTGGAACTCAGGAATGCCTCAGAATAACCAGAGTGGTTCTCTAAATGTTCTGAACTATTACTCAGTTCCTGTCAATCACAGTGAATGCACAGCTAATCTCATTGGTGAATTGCTCCACTATACTGAGTGAAGCAATAATGTTTAATGCATTTTATTTTATCCCATATCACAAAGTTGTAGCTAGATTCTGAAAGGGAGCTTAGTGTCTGTGTGTGTCTGAGCTCATCAGCTGTTCATTATAGCTTGCTGCTAAGAAGCTTTCCATCCTACAATGAACTAGGAAGCATGTTTTAATCAACAGCAATATACATTTTCTTCCAGTGAGGTTCTCCTAGCTTAAAGGGACTGTAGACATCTTGAAATATTATTTTAAAATGTTTAGCTGTGAAGTAAAACAACCTTATACAATAATCATATTTATTTTGCCCCCTTTTCATGTAATTTAGCTTAGAAAATTGTGTAGTTTCTATTTCTCATAGCTGGAAATGCACAGTGCATTCTTCTCAAAGCTAACTATGCTATGCATCTTACCCTAATTGGCTTTAACACTTTATACTAACAAAATGACACTGGCTAGCCTTGTTGTCTGCAGCCTTAAGCCCTGATTGGCTTCTTCAAATTAGGCAAGTGGTGGGTGGAGTTTGGCTATTGAAAAACAATTGCATCAAACAAGATGTTCTTTTTTATTTATTTTTAAACTTGTCTGATGTGTTATTCTATATGAAGACAGAAAAAGTGTTTAGTGTCCCTTTAATTTGCTTAAAAGTCACAAGCCCCTGTTAACATATTCCTTAAAAACAACAAAGAGGTACCGGCAAATACCAACTTTTATTCTCTTAGTTTATTTACTATTATGCAGTGATAAATCAGCTGTCGCTGCCTCCGTGCACTGCAAACAATTTGTATTTGTTCATTTCTAATAAAATAGCTGACAATACCATGATTAGCACCATGGTGCCTAATTAACATTTGATTTGCAATAAAGGTCATTAGTGACTCAATTTGCAGCCTCGGAAACTAGCAGGTTTGGCATGAATACTGGAATTTAACATTGTGCCTGCCTACTGTGGGATGTAATTGTGTTGGTAAATTAAAAAAGCATTATTGATTGACTGAGATGGAAATGTATACATCACTTGCATGCCTTAAAAAAGCTCCAACTGTGTGTGAAAGCTGTAAAAGATTATATGACAAAGAAAGCATAATATAGTATCGCACATCAGTGCTGTGATTAGATAAGAAGAATAAAGTCATTCACTCTGCCATAAGGAAACTTTTTTACATTAAAAAAATAATGTCCAAAGTCTAAAAAGTGTATATTAAACTTATAGTAAAGAGTCTAAGCTCTCTTTAAAGGGACGTAAAGCAGCAAAAAAAATCTCTAATTTTGCTGTATTATTTGCACTCAAGCTGCCCCTTTAACAAATGAGCAAACAAAGAATGCACTCAACAGGAAAATGTAATTAATTTGTTTATGCCGTTAAAAAAATAAAAAGACAATACTTTTAAAAGTAGGAACATATTTCATGCAGGTGGGAAAGGCTTCAAATTTAAAGTTTTACACTGTTAATAGTGAACCAGCAATCTTTGTAGGTGATTGATTCCTTTGTCAGCCAATAAGTATTTAAGATTTACATTTATTCTTGACAATTCTGACCCCATTAAAAATAAATTATCATTTATTTTTAGAGCAATAACACATAAATTAATATAAAAAAGCATCTTATTATTAGCTGCTATTGGTAGTAGCTTCACTAGTGTTATATATATATATATATATATATATATATATATATATATATATATATATATTTTTTTTATTAATAGTGTGTTGTGTTTTTTTGTATTAAGTAGTGCTATGTCTGTGGGATTGGGTGTACCATGCATTTAAAGAGGTCTGGCAGAATCTATTCAGCCTGAGCTGCAGAAGTATATATATTAGTGTCTGTGTGTATCTGATACATTGTAATAAAATGTAGAAAATGTTATTGCATCAGGTTAAAATGGACAAACGTTTCGGCACTGCATTGTGCCTTTGTCAATGTCAAAAATACAAAACAACACACAAACAGAGTGCAGCTCCACACCCCAGAAAGAATCAATATTCTTTATTGATTCTTTCTGGGGTGTGGAGCTGCACTCTGAGTGTTGTTTTGTATTTTTGACATTGACAAAGGCACAATGCAGTGCCGAAATGTTTGTCCATTTTAACCTGATGCAATAACATTTTCTACATTTTATTACAAAGTCCAGTGAGTGCCTGCTGTTTGGATACATTTGGATAAATATTTGCAGTGCACCGTGGCAATGATTGATAGTATGATTGTGCAATCCTTACATTGACTTTGTTATATATATATATATATATACATCCTCTGTGTGCAGTATGTGGCTGCTTGTGTATTGTGCTGTAGTCTTGTGCTCTGGGTGTAGTGTATCAAGTCTCTCTTCTGTATTGTGTTTTGGGGCTTTTATTAAACTTTTATGCTTTGGCAGTTTGTGCCTCTGCTTCTGTATTTTTCCCTTCCTTCTAACTTGTATTTAATTCTTAGTACATTTTCTTATTTTGATCATTTAAATGTGTCTCTTGGTTTGGACTAGGTTTTCTTCTAGATATTCCACTACTCTGATAATTTGTATTTTGATTATGTGACTGAACTTACTAGCAATTTATTATGCATGGAGGATGTAAAGTTCATCTTAGATTGTTTTTCAATATTAATTTGTTTCTTTTGCATTGCAGATTTCTGATTTAAGTAATTTTGAGAGAGAGTTTAGTTTCCAAATTTTTGTAAAATCACTCCCTTACCCTTATCTCCTAATTTGCTACTGTATATTACAATTTGTAGTATTCTAGTAAGGGTATTTAGTAAGCCGGGCCTCTTAGACATTGATTCCAACTTCCTGATGTTTGTAAAACAACAGAATTTCCACCTGACACCATGAACGTACCCATCCAAGAAAGCGGTTTGCTGCTTGTTACATAAAAATACATAGATATGACAACAAATAGCTATTAATTTAACTTTACTTAAGTATAAACTGTCCAGCTGCTCCTCTCTTGCCCTGAAGAGGTTCCCATTTTAAATAAGGAGTTAAAAACTTTATTAAAGAATGAATAATGTTGTCAAAATTTGGTTGAGCCAAATGACTCCATGAAATAATCTTGGATGAAATTAAATAATTTTTTTCCCAACATGAACAATTCATCTGAAACATTTTTTGTCTGTGTAGTCTAATTAAAGTGCTCTAATGTGCAAGAGTATTTTATTCTTACCCTGTTGCTGAAACAGAACTAGGTGTATAAATCCTACATATTTAATGGAAGCTCACACCCTGCAAGGCATTATTGTTCCTGATCTGAACACAGGCCAGTTATTGGCAGCTACGGGCCTATGCCATCTTTTTTTGGCTCAGTGGCTGTGCTCAGCTCTGGCTCAGAAATATATTTCCAATCCGTAGCAGACTATGGGCCAGATTATAAGTGGAGCGCAATTTTTTTTTGCTAAAACAATATTTACACTCCACTTTGTAATATTAGTGCAAACAAATGTGCGGTGGTATTACAAAATAGAGCACGCTTCCATTGGCTCCAATAGGAGCCTTTTTCTCATGCTGTGGGACATGGCATGAGAACTAGTGCAGAGAAGGAGGTCAGTCGCACAGCAATAAGCAGCAAATCTAAATATATATAAGCAAACACTGTACATATATATTTACAGGTAACACACAGTTCCCATAGACCGCAATGTAAAGGCATTTTTCAGTGCCATTTTTTTCCAAACACCCCACATCCGCCAATTTTAGCCCCTTATAACTGCTTTATGCAGTTACTTTATTATTAATAACTTTTCTACACTTAAATTTGGAGTCAATTGGGGGACATTTAGAAAATTAACCAGAGGTATGAGCTCGCCCATCAGGGTGTGTCAGTCTGCACTGTGTGTATCAGAATGTGTCAGTCTGCACTGTGTGCATTAGAATGTGTCAGTCTGCACTGTGTGTATCAGAGTGTGTCAGTCTGCACTGTGTGTATCAGAGTGTGTCAGTCTGCACTGTGTGTATCAGAGTGTGTCAGTCTGCACTGTGTGTATCAGTGTGTAAGTCTGCACTGTGTGTATCAGAGTGTGTCAGTCTGCACTGTGTGTATCAGAATGTGTCAGTCTGTACTGTGTGTATCAGAGTGTGTCAGTCTGCACTGTGTGTATCAGAATGTGTCAGTCTGCACTGTGTGCATCAGAGTGTGTCAGTCTGCACTATGTGCATTAGAATGTGTCAGTCTGCACTGTGTGTATCAGAATGTGTCAGTCTGCACTGTGTGCATTAGAATGTGTCAGTCTGCACTGTGTGTATCAGAATGTGTCAGTCTGCACTGTGTGTATCAGAATGTGTCAGTCTGCACTGTGTGCATTAGAATGTGTCAGTCTGCACTGTGTGCATTAGAATGTGTCAGTCTGCACTGTGTGTATCAGAGTGTGTCAGTCTGCACTGTGTGTATCAGAGTGTGTCAGTCTGCACTGTGTGTATCAGAATGTCAGTCTGCACTGTGTGTGTCAGAATGTGTCAGCCTGTACTATGTGTGTATCAGAGTGTGTCAGTTGCACTGTGTGTATGAATGTGTCAGTCTGCACTGTGTGTATGAATGTGTCAGTCTGCACTGTGTGTATCAGAGTGTGTCAGTCTGCACTGTGTGTATCAGAATGTCAGTCTGCACTGTGTGTATCAGAATGTCAGTCTGCACTGTGTGTATCAGAATGTGTCAGTCTGCACTGTGTGTATCAGAATGTGTCAGTCTGCACTGTGTGTATCAGAGTGTGTCAGTCTGCACTGTTTGTATCAGAGTGTGTCAGTCTGCACTATGTGTATCAGAATGTGTCAGTCTGTACTGTGTGTATCAGAATGTGTCAGTCTGTACTGTGTGTATCAGAATGTGTCATTCTGCATTGTGTGTATCAGAGTGTGTCAGTCTGCGCTGTGTGTATCAGAATGTGTCAGTCTGGATTGTGTGTATCAGAGTGTGTCAGTCTGCACTGTGTGTATCAGAATGTGTCAGAGTGCACTGTGTGTATCAGAATGTGTCAGTCTGCATTGTGTGTATCAGAATGTGTCAGTCTGCACTGTGTGTATGAATGTGTCAGTCTGCACTGTGTGTATGAATGTGTCAGTCTGCACTGTGTGTATCAGAGTGTGTCAGTCTGCACTGTGTGTATCAGAATGTCAGTCTGCACTGTGTGTATCAGAATGTGTCAGTCTGCACTGTGTGTATCAGAGTGTGTCAGTCTGCACTGTGTGTATCAGAATGTGTCAGTCTGCACTGTGTGTATCAGAGTGTGTCAGTCTGCACTGGTTGTATCAGAGTGTGTCAGTCTGCACTATGTGTATCAGAATGTGTCAGTCTGTACTGTGTGTATCAGAATGTGTCAGTCTGCGCTGTGTGTATCAGAATGTGTCAGTCTGGATTGTGTGTATCAGAGTGTGTCAGTCTGCACTGCGTGTATCAGAATGTGTCAGAGTGCACTGTGTGTATCAGAATGTGTCAGTCTGCATTGTGTGTATCAGAGTGTGTCAGTCTGCACTGTTTGTATCAGAGTGTGTCAGTCTGCACTGTTTGTATCAGAGTGTGTCAGTCTGCACTATGTGTATCAGAATGTGTCAGTCTGCACTGCGTGTATCAGAATGTGTCAGTCTGTACTGTGTGTATCAGAATGTGTCAGTCTGTACTGTGTGTATCAGTGTGTCAGTCTGCACTGTGTGTATCAGAGTGTGTAAGTCTGCACTGTGTATATTAGAGTGTGTCAGTCTGCACTGTGTGTATCAGAATGTGTCAGTCTGCACTGTGTGTATCAGAGTGTGTAAGTCTGCACTGTGTATATTAGAGTGTGTCAGTCTGCACTGTGTGTATCAGAATGTGTCAGTCTGTACTGTGTGTATCAGAGTGTGTCAGTCTGCACTGTGTGTATCAGAATGTGTCAGTCTGCACTGTGTGTATCAGAGTGTGTCAGTCTGCACTGTTTGTATCAGAGTGTGTCAGTCTGCACTATGTGTATCAGAATGTGTCAGTCTGTACTGTGTGTATCAGAATGTGTCAGTCTGCACGGCGTGTATCAGAATGTGTCAGTCTGTACTGTGTGTATCAGAATGTGTCAGTCTGTACTGTGTGTATCAGTGTGTCAGTCTGCACTGTGTGTATCAGAGTGTGTAAGTCTGCACTGTGTATATTAGAGTGTGTCAGTCTGCACTGTGTGTATCAGAATGTGTCAGTCTGCACTGTGTGTATCAGAATGTGTCAGTCTGTACTGTGTGTATCAGAATGTGTCAGTCTGTACTGTGTGTATCAGTGTGTAAGTCTGCACTGTGTGTATTAGAGTGTGTAAGTCTGCACTGTGTGTATTAGAGTGTGTCAGTCTGCACTGTGTGTATCAGAGTGTGTCAGTCTGCACTATGTGTATCAGAATGTGTCAGTCTGCACTGTGTGTATCAGAATGTGTCAGAATGCACTATGTGTATCAGAATGTGTCAGTCTGTACTGTGTGTATCAGAATGTGTCAGTCTGCATTGTGCGTATCAGAGTGTGTCAGTCTGCACTGTGTATTAGAATGTGTCTGAATCAGTCTCTTCTGTGTGCATCATCTGAGCTTGCCGTCTCTGTATGTACCAGGGGCTTTGAAGAAATAAAACATACTTTGTTCCAACCTGCTACTGGACTATTCTTACTAAATCATGCCCAGCCCTTGACAATTTATGCAGCAGAGTTGAGGAGGTTACAATAATTCAACATGAATTTTAGCCTGCAGATATCCTGTGAAATATTGACAAGTGAATTAGTAATAGTAAAATACTGTGGCTAATTATTTTTGCACTAGCAGCCCCAACTATGGATACTGTATTTAGCTAAATACATTGTGCTTAATAGGGTTATTCAATGAAATGTCAGTTACCACATCCCCAGGTGATTATTATTATTATTATTCTTTTTTCATAAAGCGCCAACAAATTGTGCAGCGCTGCCCATGGGGGTACAAGGATAAAAGTACAACATAGAAACAATACAATAAGAGACAAAATTTTACAGATAAATACAAGGGGAGTTGAGGGCCCTATTCCCGTGGGAACTTACAATCTAGATGGGTGGGAGGATGGGAAACAGGAGGTGGGGACTGCAAAGGTGAGAATATTAGTGAGGAGAAAGATGAGGGCAACTGGTGGGTAAGTGAAGTTCATTTGTTAATGAGTCGGGTGATAAGCTTCCCTGAAAAAAAAGGGCTTTAGGTAACGTTTAAAGGAGGAGAGGTTAGGGGATCGTCTGACAGCTCAAGGAAGTGCGTTCCAGAGGGTTGGTGCCGCACAAGAGAAGTCCTGTAGTCTAGCATGAGAGGAGGTGATGGTAGAGGACGCAAGAAGCAGATTATTGTTGGATCTTAGGGGGCGGGCTGGGGTATATTTGTTGATGAGTGAAGACAGGTAGGGTGGGGCAGCATTGGTGAGAGCTTTGTAGGTCAGGGTGAGAATTTTGAATTTAATTCTGCTGTGAATGGGGAGCCAGTGAAGGGACTCACAGAGAGGTGCAGCAGAAACAGAGCGTCGAGAGAGGTGGATTAGCCTTGCAGATGCATTTAGGATGGATTGAAGGGGAGAGAGGTGGGAGAGAGGGAGGCCAGATTGTAAATTATTACAGTAGTCAAGTCGGGAAATTACCAGGGAGTGGATTAGCTGTTTAGTAGCTTCAGCACTCAGAAACGGACTCATTTTGGAGATATTGCATCGGTGGTTGCCGCAGGATGAAGAGAGCAATTGGATGTGGGGAATGAAGGATATATTTGAGTCAAGTGTGACTCCGACGCAGCAGACTTGGGATGATGGGGAGATAGGGGTGCCGCCAACAGTGATGAAAAAATTAGAAACGGGAGTCGAGTTAGAAGGGGGGGGGGATTAGAAGTAGTTCAGTCTTGGACATGTTTATTTTTAGGTGGTGAGAGGCCTTGTCTTAGCATAGTTTTATATAGTGGTAGAATTGTTCTTTCCTCTCTTGCGCTTACACCCCCTTTCATGCATGTTGCAATATTATTTGCATTTGTAGTGGCTGACTGACATTGTGCACTACTTCCCAATAAGTTATTTACAAAATCCCCAACTCCTGTTCTATCTCTGATTACTCAAGTTAATTTTTATTTATTTTTTTTAATTTATTTAGTTATTTTATTTTTCAATATATTAAATATACACAGAAAACAGGCAGACATCCAATAGGTACTATTAAACTGATAAAAGTTAAAATAAAAAAAAAAAAAACAATATAAGAAGAAAGTTGATATTGAATCAAGAATCACATTAATAAAGGTTTGACAATATCTGCTACAAAGTTCTTGTTGCCTTTTTGGGTTCTTTGTAAAGTGGTGCTTAGAAGAGAAAAATCTGTATTGCTGGAAAGGGTCCAATAATGATCATCTTATAGTAAATTGTATTGTTGAAAACAGTTCAATAGTAATCATCTTAAGGGAAAAAAACTAGAAAATCTCTCCAAGTTCTGCCCCATTTAAGTAGTAACTAACAAGTATTTTTGTCCACAGATGCATCATTTCATCTTTATCTGTGTAAACACTCATTTGCTATTTGTCAGACCATTCTTCTGGTATGTACCAATCTGCAGAGTAAATAAATCTGTGCTGCATTCATTTAATTACATCATTTAATATTATTTATCAGAAAAAAATGGTAGGTGCTTTATATTCTCTTATCTAGGTAATGTGTAAGCAGTGGGCTAATACTGATTCCTGAGAAACCATTTCTATCATTCTAACAGTTGATAATCCATATATCAATATTTTAAACAAATCTAAGCCATTTTAAACACTAATATTGGATGTGGCACTGTTGTTAAAGCATTTTCAAAATCTAAAAAGAAAAAAATGTCTTTACATACACATATGCCTACTTACATACACATGCTTCACATTTGGTTTATCATTAAACTACACTATCAACTGATTATGATCATGCTTTCTTGCATAAAGTCTTTAATACAATAGTGTATAATTCCTTTCAATGTCAGACTTACTGGTCTGTAATTCCATTGATTGGGTTCTAAACACTAGACCTATAGCAACATTATGAAAGTCCTTCTGTATCCTACATGTTGAAATTTAATTTTGGAAAATTAAGAGTATAAGTTTTGGCTCTTATAGAGCTGTCTTCCTTTAGAACTTAGGGATATATACTCTTTTTATTGATTTTATTCTAAGGAGAGCTTTTATTAAAGAATGGAGAAGAGTGTGCATTGTGTATAACAGCACAGAAACTGAAAGCACATTGGTGAATTTAATGCATGGGTTTCAGTGTGGATCTTCTATAAGCAGGTCAGTGCTGTCACAGCTTTTGCATTGACCACATTTATGTCTCTTGTTAAGTGTATCCAGTCCACGAATCATCCATTACTTATGGGATATTCTCCTTCCCAACAGGAAGTTGCAAGAGTCCACCCACAGCAGAGCTGCTATATAGCTCCTCCCCTAACTGCCATATCCAGTCATTCTCTTGCAAGCTCTCAACGTAGCTGGAGGTAGTAAGAGGAAAGTGGTGTAAGATAGTTAGTTTTTTCTTCAATCAAAAGTTTATTGTTTTTAAATGGTACCGGAGTATACTATTTTACCTCAGGCAGCATTTAGAAGAAGAATCTGCCTGCGTGTTTCTATGATCTTAGCAGAAGTAACTAAGATCCACTGCTGTTCTCAAATATGTCTGAAGAGTGAGGTAACTTCAGAGGGGGAATGGCGTGCAGGTTATCCTGCTATAAGGTATGTGCAGTTATAAGTTTTTCTAGGGATGGAATTGCTAGAAAATGCTGCTGATACCGGATTAATGTAAGTTAAGCCTAAATACAGTGATTTAATAGCGACTAGTATCAGGCTTACTATCAGAGTTATATACTCTTATAAATTTGCAATATAAAACGTTTGCTGGCATGTTTAATCGTTTTTATATATGCTTTGGTGATAAAACTTTATTGGGGCCTAGTTTTTTTTCCACATGGCTGGCTTAGATTTTGCTTAGAAACACAGTTCCTGAGGCTTTCCACTGTTGTAATATGAGTGGGAGGGGCCTATTTTCGTTTTTTTTGCACAGTTAAAATTACAAAATGAATCATCCAGTTTCCCTCAGCAGTCCCATGAATACCATAGGACATCTCTAAATGAGGCTTCTGTTGAACAGATTTACAAGACGGCGTCTTGGTCTGCGCTTCATACTTTGCTTCTTCGGAGGCTATTTTTGGGAGAAAGGGTTTTTTTTCGGGCAGTGGTACCTTCCGTTTAAGTACCTGCCTTGTCCCTCCCTTCATCCTTGTACTTTAGCTTTGGTATTGGTATCCCATAAGTAATGGATGATCCGTGGACTGGATACACTTAACAAGAGAAAACATAATTTATGCTTACCTGATAAATTTATTTCTCTTGTAGTGTATCCAGTCCACAACCCGCCCTGTCATTTTAAGGCAGGTAATTTTTTAATTTAACTACAGTCACCACTGCACCCTATGGTTTTTTCCTTTCTCTGCATGTTTTCGGTCGAATGACTGGATATGGCAGTTAGGGGAGGAGCTATATAGCAGCTCTGCTGTGGGTGGACTCTTGCAACTTCCTGTTGGGAAGGAGAATATTCCATAAGTAATGGATGATCCGTGGACTGGATACACTACAAGAGAAATAAATTTATCAGGTAAGCATAAATTATGTTTTTTAGGGCCTGATGATCTAAAGCTCTATGCTCAGGCGAGATATCTAATAAGTCTCATTGGTACTGCAAGGTCCCTCAAATCAGGGCTGCCATCAGGGCATGACAGGTGTCACTGGTGTCAGGGGCCTGCCCCGCTAGAGGAGTGCCTAATGCCTTACTCCTGATGGGGGCCCCTCAGGTTCATAGAAAAAAATATGGCATTTTTTTTGTCCCAAAAACTCAGACAGTTAGAATTGTCCTTAATTTAAAAAAATATACAATTTTCCTGCTTACATTATGGTTTAAATGATGCATTAAAGCTTACAGTTCCAAATTAACCATTCTTCACTATGTTGCAGTATAGACCAATATGGAAATATTTCCATAAACATAAAACCTGTTGTACCAAGAATTCTTGACACAAATTGAAGAAGCATATAAAAGACTAATAAAAAGTTATATATAGTGTATATAATGAGATAAAATTATATATGTGGTATTAGGCAAGGGAAACCGCGCAGAGCACTCTGGACACACTCACAAGTGCCAGAGTGCACCATATGGGGAAGGGAGCATGGGGGGGGGGGGAGAGACAAGAGAGATAAATGTTTTTAATCATCAGTCTCCACAATTTAACACCTCAATGGAAACTAGGTCTTTGTCTGGTTCCTTAGCCCTTTGCCTTCTGGAGACAGCCTCAGTTCAGTCCTCACTGGTTGCCAAGAGCTGATCAGAGAATGGGTTAATAAAATAATATATTAGTGTTAATGGACTATAAATAATTGTTGTCAGTTTATAACTTTATTACTACTAGTAAAAGTTACCAATAACCTAAAAAAACCTAAACTTTTTAACCTGGGAATTTTTTCATGTTCATGGTTGCGTACAGCTAAATAGCCTGATAAAAATTGTACTTTTAAAGAGAATTAGAAGTTCTATTCTTAGGGGTCAATTTATTAGCGAATCATGTCTGCCCAACATTGCTAAATGCAGAGAGCATACGCTGTCAGCATTTAACATTGCACAAGCATTTCTTGTAAAATGTTTGTGCAATGCCGTCCCTTGCACATTCGTGGCCAATCAGCCGCTAGCAGCAGGTGGTGTCAATCATCCCGATTGGATGCAGCGGGTGTTAATCATCCCGATCCGCCTAAAATATGGCTAACAAGTTAAGGACTAGCGGTCTTATGACAAATCTACCACAGAGTTTTTACAATACATACAGAATTTTTATAGGTTTAAAATTATTATTATAGATGTTTTGTAAGCTTGATATCAATCACAAGAGTTAAATATATTATATTATATATAGATTTAGTGATGTCCCGAATAGTTCACCGGCGAATAGTTCCCGGCAAACATAGCTTGTTCACGTTCGCCGCGGCGGGCAAACATATGCGATGTTCAGTCTCCCCTATTCGTCATCATTGAGTAAACTTTGACCCTGTACCTCACAGTCAGCAGACACATTCCAGCCAATCAGCTAAAGAACAGACCCTCCCAGACCCTCCCACGTCCTGGACAGCATCCATTTTAGATTCATTCGGAAGCTGCATTCTTAGTGAGAGGAGGGACAGTGTAGCTGCTGCTGATTTAATAGGGAAATCGATAGCTAGGCTAGTGTATTCAGTGTCCACTACAGTCTTGAAGGACTAATCTGATCTCTGCTGTAAGGACAGCACACCAAAAAGCCCTTTTTAGGGCTAGAACATCAGTCTGCTTTTTTTTTTTCCTGTGTAATCTAATTGCAGTTGCCTGCCTGCCAGCGTGTGTGTCAGGCTCACAGCGTATACTGTGCCCACTTGCCCAGTGCCACCACTCATATCTGGTGTAACAGTAGTATACATTTAAAAAAACAACACTTTTTTGACTGTGAAATAATAGCAGTCAGTGGAGGGGGGCGGGATAGTTGGTGGGGATGTCCGGGGGTGCGCATGGACGCGTGCACGGGAGGGCGGGGCGGGCGCGTGCACGGGGAGGGAGCGGGAACCGCTACACTACAGAAAAAGTTGGTGTAAAATTTTTAAAAAAAGGAATAAAAATTAAAAAAAAAAAAGATCAGGCAGGTGGTGGGGGTTGGTCTGTGGGGGGGGGGAAGCTACACTACAGAAAAAAAAACAAAAAAAACAGAAAAAACTACTTTTTTTGCAAACTGGGTACTGGCAGACAGCTGCCAGTACCCAAGATGGCCGCCAATAAGGCAGATGGGGAGGGTTAGAGAGCTGTTTTGTAGGGGATCAGGGAGGTTGGGGGCTAAGGGAGGATGCTACACCACAGCATATGTAAATATGCTAAAAATTTTTTTTAAAACCTTTTATTTTAGTACTGGCAGACTGTTTGGGAGGGATCAGGGGGTCTGATGTGTCAGATGGGAGGCTGATCTCTACACTAAAGCTAAAATTAACCCTGCAAGCTCCCCACAAACTACCTAATTAATGCCTTCACTGCTAGCCATAATACACGTGTGATGCACAGCAGGATTTAGCGGCCTTCTAATTACCAGAAAGCAACACCAAAGTCATATATGTCTGCTATTTCTGAACAAAGGGGATCCCATAGAAGCATTTACAACCATTTGTGCCATAATTGCACAAGCTGTTTGTAAATAATTTCAGTGAGAAACCTAAAATTGCGAAAAAATGTAAGTTTTTTTTAAATTTGATCGCATTTGGCGGTGAAATGGTGGCATTAAATATACCAAAATGGGCCTAGATCAATACTTTGGGTTTTCTACTACACTACACTTAAGCTAAAATTAACTCTACAAGCTCCCTACATGCTCCCTAATTAACCCCTTCACTGATGGGCATAAAACATGTGTGGTGCGCAGTGGCATTTAGCAGCCTTCTACTTAACAAAAGCAACGCCAAAGCCATATAAGTCTGCTATTTCTGAACAAAGGGGATCCCATAGAAGCATTTACAACCATTTATACCATAATTGCATAAGTTGTTTATAAATAATTTCTGTGAGAAACCTTAAGTTTGTGAAAATGGTGGCATGAAATATACCAAAATGGGCCTAGATCAATACTTTGGGATGTCTTCTAAAAACACATGTCAAGGGATATTCAGGTATTCCTGACAGATATCAGGGTTCCAATGTAACTAGCGCTCATTTTGAAAAAAAGTGGTTTTGAAATAGCAAAGTGCTTCTTGTATTTATTTCCCTATAACTTGCAAAAAAAGCAAAGAACATGTTAACATTGGGTATTTCTAAACTCAGGACAAAATTTAGAAACTATTTAGCATGGTTGTTTTTTGGTGGTTGTAGATGTGTAACAGATTTTGGGGGTCAAAGTTAGAAAAAGTGTGTTTTTTTCCATTATTTTCATCATATCTTATAATTTATTATTAAAAATATTATAAAATATGATGAAAATAATGGTATCTTTAGAAAGTCCATTTAGTGGCAAGAAAAACGGTATATAATATGTGTGGGTACAGTAAATGAGTAAGAGGAAAATTACAACACAAACACCGCAGAAATGTAAAAATAGCCCTGGTCCTTAAGGG
This sequence comes from Bombina bombina, assembly GCF_027579735.1. Classification (NCBI taxonomy): domain Eukaryota; kingdom Metazoa; phylum Chordata; class Amphibia; order Anura; family Bombinatoridae; genus Bombina; species Bombina bombina. Next base: position 221,420,771 of record NC_069499.1, read on the forward strand.
GAAAGAAAAATGGCTTTGGTCCTTAAGGGGTTAAAAAAACTAGAAATTTGACTGTGAAATAATAGCAGTCAGTTTCCTTCACACGTGTGCGTTTCAGGGCCTGCCAGGGCACAGTGTCACATCAGTGCAACTCATATCTGGTGTAACAGTAGTGTACATTTAAAAAAAAAAAATACAATTTTGACTGTAATAGATTGAATAGCAGTTAGTTGTCTGCAAGCGTGTGTGTCAGGCCTACAGCGTCTACTCTGCCAACTTCTGCCAGTGCACAGTGCCACTCATATCTGTTGTCACAGTAGCTTGCACGCATAGTACCACTAATCGGAAAAAAAATGACAGACAGAGGCAGGCCACCCCGCAGAAGCCGTCATGGTCGTGGTGCTGTGATTCCCTTTGGCCCTAGAATAATGCCCAGTGTTCAGAGGCCACGTACCCTGAACTCAAAAAGTTCTGAGGACATAGTTGACTGGCTAACACAGGACGCCCAATCTTCTACAGCTTCCGCTCGGAACCTTGATGAACCATCCTCCTCCAGCTTAGCTTCGGGCACCTCTCAAGTTACCACTCGCCCGCCTGCCGCCACCACCAACACTAGCACCACAGCTGCTTCCCTTGATCTTTCAGAGGAGTTATTTACACATCAGTTGGAAGAAATGAGTGATGCGCAACCATTATTGCCAGAGGATGTAGATAACAGGGATATGTCTCAGTCAGGCAGCATTACACACATGGACGTACGGTGTGATGATGATGATGTTGTACCTGCTGCGGGAGTTTAGTCTGTCACTGTGAAGCGGGCGTAACCCTTACACTACCTGATCGATAAAACATCATACCTGATGTTTTAAAGCAAGTTATTCCAAACAATTTAGGAATGTTAGGTGATTTATGCCCTTTATGGATTAAAACCAGACTCTGCATCAACTATGTAATTTTCCATGGGAGCTTTGACATGGATCCCCCTCCGGCATGCCACAGTCCAGGTGTTAGTCCCCTTGAAACAACTTTTCCATCACTATTGTGGCCAGAAAGAGTCCCTGTGGGTTTTAAAATTCGCCTGCCTATTGAAGTCTATGGCGGTTCGCCCGGTTCGCCCGTTCGCAAACATTTGTATCAGCCAATCAGATTTTTCCTACCTTAATTCCGATTGGCTGATAGAATCCTATCAGCCAATCGGAATTCGAGGGACGCCATCTTGGATGAAGTCACTTAAAGGAATATCCATTCGTCGGGTAGGCGTCGTTGGAAGAGGATGGCTCCGCGTCGGCTCTTTTGAAGAAGGCTCCGCTCTGCTCCGGAGGATGAAGATTGAAAATGCCGCATGGATGAAGACTTCTATCGGATGGAAGACCTCTTCAGCGCCCCTTGGATGATTACTTCGGCCGCTGCGGATGTCCGCTTCTGTTCCATCGTTGGTCGGCTGACTGAAGACTACTCAAGATAGGGAGATCGTCAGGGGGGTAGTGTTAAGTTTATTTAAGGGGGGGTTTGGGTTAAAGTAGGGGTATGTGGATGGTGGGTTTTAATGTTGGGGGGGTTGTATTTTTTTTTTACATGCAAAAGAGCTGATTACTTTGGGGCATGCCCCGCAAAAGGCCCTTTTAAGGGCTGGTAATAGAGCTGTTAACTTTTGTAATTTAGAATAGGGTAGGGCATTTTTTTATTTTGAGGGGCTTTGTTTATTTTATTAGGGGGCTTAGATTAGGTGTAATTAGCTTAAAAATCTTGTAATATTTTTTTATTTTTTGTAACTTATTTTTTTTATTTTTTGTACTTTAGTTAGTTTATTTAATTGTATTTAATTGTAGGTATTTGTAGTTAATTAATTTAATTTATTTAATGATAGTGTAGTGTTAGGTTTAATTGTAACTTAGTTTAGGATTTATTTTACAGGTAATTTAGTATTTATTTTAGTTAGGTAGTTATTAAATAGTTATTAACAATATAATTATTAGTTAAATTGTAGCTATATTAGGGTTTATTTTAAAGGTAAGTATTTAGTTTTAAATAGGATTAATTTAGTTAATAAGAATAATATTTATTTAGATGTATTTAATTAATATTTAAAGGACCAGTCAACACAGTTGGTTTGAAAAAACCAACAAATGCAAGATAAGAAGACAATGCAATAGCACTTAGTTTGAACTTCACATGAGTAGTAGATTTTTTTTCTGACAATTTTACATTTTTTTTCTTTTTCCACTCCCCCTGTACCATGTGACAGCAATCAGCTAATCACAAATGCATATACGTACCATGTGACAGCTATCAGCCATTCACAAATGCATACACACTTATTCTTGCACATGCTCAGTAGGAGCTGGTGACTCAAAAAGTTTAAATATAAAAAGACTGTACACATTTAGTTAATGGAAGTAAATTAGAAAGTTGTTTAAAATGGCATGCTCTATCTGAATCATGACAGTTTAATTTTGATTGAGTGTCCCTTTAAGTTAGGGGGGGTGTTAGGGTTAGGGTTAGACTTAGGTTTAGGGGTTAATAATTGTATTATAGTGGCGGCGTTGTAGGGGGGCAGGATAGGGGATAATAAATTTATTATAGGTGGCGGCGGTGTAGGGGGGCAGGATAGGGGTTAATAAATTTATTATAGGTAGCGGCGGTATAGGGGGGGCAGGATAGGGGGTTAATAGGTGTTATGTAGGTTGCGGCGGGGTCCTGGAGCGGCGGTTTAAGGGTTAACATATTTATTATAGGTTGCGGCGGGGTCCGGGAGCGGCGGTTTAGGGGTTAACATATTTATTATAGTTGCGGTGGGGTCCGGGATCGGTGGTTTAGGGGTTAAGATATTTATTATAGTTGCGGCGGGGTCCGGGAGCGGCGGTTTAGGGGTTAACATATTTATTATAGTTGCGGCGGGGTCCAGGAGCAGCAGTTTAGGGGGTAATAACTTTATTTAGGTGGCTGCGGTGTAGGGGGGGCAGATTAGGGGTGTTTAGACTCGGGGTACATGTTAGGGTGTTAGGTGTACACACTTCCCATAGGAATCAATGGGATGTCGGGCAGCAGCGAACATGAACTTTCGCTATGGTCAGACTCCCATTGATTCCTATGGGATCCGCCACCTCCAGGGCGGCGGATTGAAAACCAGGTAAGCTGGGCCGGAAAAGTGCAGAGCGTACCTGCTATTTTTTTGTAGTCAGATTGTGCCGAACTTGAATTCAGAACATCTGGAGTGGCATAAGAATCGATCTGTGTCGGACTGAGTCCGGCGGATCGAAGCTTACGTCACTATATTCTACTTTTGCCGGGCTGTAGTGCTTGATAACTACAGCGAATCAGCCTCGCCACAAATACGCTGCGGAATTCCAGCGTATTCGAGGTTGACGACTTGATAACTAGAGGCCCCTACTTTAAATTATTTTATAAAGGCAAATGTTGCAGGATGTAAAAAATAATTTGTGTGAGTTCCCTCCATGCTGAAGCGTTTTTGATCATCAGCTCCTAAGGGGCATATTTATCAAGCTCCGTGGCCCCTTGTTTCAGCGCGAGCCTTCAGGCTTGCTGGAAACAGAAGTTATGAAGCAGCGGTCTAAAGACTGCTGCTCCATTACTTGTCCGCCTGCTCTGAAGCCGCGGACAGACATCAACCTCATCGAATATGATCGGGTCAATTGACACCCCCTGCTAGCGGACTGCTGGTGCAATGATAAATACCGACAGCGTATGCTGTCGGCATTTATCAATGTGCGGCGGACATGATACCCTACTTCGTATCATGTCCCTCGCACATTGATAAATATGCCCCTAAGTGTTTAACTAGATTTTCCTATTGCATCTTAAATATAAATTGGCTATTTAAATGGATATGAATGTGTTATAAAAGTCACTTTGCAAACCATGATTGATTGATTGATTGATTGAAATAGTGGTCAATATTTGAGTTAAATATTGGTCATAATGAGTTTTTTTTTTTTATTAACTATATAAAGTTTATTAAAGGATATGAAACTCAACATTTTTCTTTTATGATTCAGATAGAGCATGTGATTTTAAACAACTTTCTATTTTACTTTTATTATCAATTTTTCTTCGTTCTATTGGTATGTTTTGTTTAAAAGCGGGGGATGTAAGCTTAGGTGCCGGCCCATTTCTGGAGCACTATATAGCAGCAGTTATGCAAGAATGGTATTCATTTGCAAGAGCACTATATAGCAGCACTATTTCCTGCCATGTAGTGCTTCAGATGCCAACCTAAGTATCTCTCCAAGACAGAATATCATGGGAACGAAACAAAGTAAATAATAGAAGCTAATTGGAAACTTTTATTTTTAAATAATATGCTCTGCCTTAATTACAAAAGAACATCACTTCACTGGCAAACATTTTCAAATAAATACACAGCCAAAAAAATAAGTACAAGTTTCCTTAATGTTTCATTTCATTTGTTTGAGGATATTGCAGCCATTGACCTGAGTACTAAAGGGCTATTGAGATTGAACTTTCAGAGGAAGTTCCCTATGATACTAAATATCACACTTACCTCCAAATTCTCAGTAACTGACAGAGATATTTAATGCAGGGAGCTCAAACACAAGTGAGAACTACTATATTCTATCCATCACATACTGAGTGACAACATTTACCCAGGCTATGGCTGCCATTCTAGGCCCAGCAATTCCAAAAACCCATGTTACAGCCAGAACATACCACTATGTTTCTTGCAATGCAGCGACGAGTGTGCATAATGGTTGGTTCTGTACTGTCCTAGGCATACAGAAATCTGTTACTAATTCCACATGTAGAGATGCCTTGTGTCATATTACCATATAAAAATAATTATAATAAGTATTATTATTTTTATTAATAGGCCACCAACACACACATTTCACAGCACTATGACAACACATGATTACAAGTACATGATTGCAATGTAAAATATTATTTACAAAAAGACTATTAACATCAAGACAATTATATATATTATAAAGATGTAGCTGTCCCAGACTTTAAGTTACCACCATACAATCCAGGTGGGCTTGTGGGTTTACATACTAAATGGCATAAATAGGGAATAGAAAAAAAGCTGAGGTGAAAAATCAAAGATATGTGTTATTATAGTTTGTATGCATATCTGAAGAGCTGTAACTTGTACATCTAAAAGCTTTAGACCTATCTCACAGGCTAGGCATACAAGAACTGTAAATAATTAAATAAGTGAAATACTAGGAAAAAAATAGATCTTGGAGAAAGCAATTGGATTGGTTAGGGAAACAATGTGTAGAGACAATAGACACTCGGGTTCTAAAGAGGACTTTATGTAAGCTAAGTTGTGTCATGTCAAAGGATGTGGTGAATTTTGATGAAAGCAGCACAGTTTATTTAAGGACTGTGGCTCCGATATTTAAAGCTTTGACTAACCGTCGAGAAACTGCTTCACTGGCCTCATCAGCCTCACTATCCAATGGCCTGTCTAGATATTCCAAGAAAAGGGGAGTGTCCAAGCAAAGCTGGCAATTGGCGATGTCTCTCCCATAGAAGTCAAAGGGAGCGTGATGTCACCACCCACATCGCCGCTTGTCAGCATTTTGCTGTGGCCGGGGCCCTATTCAAAGTATGTCTACACGGCACAGAAAGTGCACTCACTGAAATTAAAAATAGTTTCCATGTAGGCATGCTCCAAATATTGTTTTATTACATCTACACTAACTACCTAAAGTGATGTAGTCTTGACAGCTGACAGCTGGCGAGAAAAACATGGCCGCTACCCTTGATCTTGTGTCGATGTGTCCAAATCAAAGTGCAGGCTACTCCCAGTAGCACACCCCACTAACTCTCCCTGAATGCCTATAACTATGTCACATCTAACCTACACACCCCCTTCTCTGTGTTGCTAACTCCCACCGACCGCCTACACATACGTCACAGCTAACCTGCATTCACCCTGCTCCTCCTTGTTACCTCTCACCGAACGTCTACACCTATGTCACACTTAACCTACACACCCACGGGACGCCCAGCTAAGTCTCTAATACCTCCTACACTTACGTCATGTCAAACCTACACTCCCTTGGAATGCCCCAATTAACTCCCACATGCGGCCTACTGTCAAATAATAACTCACAATAATAAACAATACTAAATAATAAACCTCCCCATTATAACTATGAAGCTATGTCGCTAAAGTTATAATCAATGTTTAAATAATGTGTTACAGAGATGTGCTAAACCTCACAGTTTTAGCTGGGCTCCTGGAACTCAGTGCTGGACCGGAATTGGGCCCTGGTCCGCTGCTTCTTAAAATGGGTGCCGATCGAGCAGGAAGCAGGTGATTAAGTCGCCCTTTTAGTATGTTGTTATTATAAGACGCACCTAGGGATACCCCCTTGTTTAGTGATGCTATCTTCTGCGAGCAATGGGGAACACTTCAATTGACAAAATATGCATTGTCATGTACAATGTAGATTACTTAAAGTATTGTAGATTTCCTAAAAGGGATTTAATGGTTGGTTGCTATTATTTCAAACTTAAATATATATTTGAAAATATATGTTTATGTTTCAAATAATAGAAAGCATCATTAAATACATTTTAGTCTATAGATATATACAATGCTTTAAACAATCTGCATTGTACATGACTATGCATATCATTTAAACTTTTACCCCTAAACTGTCATAACCTAAAACTAACTGTAGAAGCTAAGACCCTAAACATAAATATTGCATATTTAAAATGATGCATTGTTATGTAGAATGCATATGTTTAAATGTTTTCATATGCATTAAAATATCATTAATGTTGCTTGTTGTGTTTATTATTTGTTATTAAAGGCAGTATAATTAAAAGTATAGTTCTACATAACTGCATGCCTGTTATGTAAAAATATAATTTAATGCTACTGAATAGTATAAAGTACATATATATTAGCATATATATTTATGTTATCACTAATAAAAACAACAAGCTATCATAAATACATGTTTATGTATATGCAATACTTAAAATGCAATGCAATTTAACAGTTTAAATATTGAATATCAATGCAGATTATATTATATCTACAATGTTTGAAATAAAATTCATGGTCATGTTTTAATGCATATTAGTTTAAAGGGACAGTAAAGTCAAAATGCAACTTACATGATTTGGATAGAGCATGACATTTTAAACAACTTTCCAATTTAGCAAATTTGATAACAGAAGTAAATTGTATAGTTGTTTAAAACTGCATTCTCTATCTGAATCATGAAAGTTTAATTTTGACTTTACTGCCCCTTTAAGTACTGTATGTAAATTAAAATGTAGATATTCTTGCTTGATGCCTTTATTATTTTAACTATAAATATATTTTTAAAATAGATATTTATGTTATGTAAAGACAGTTGCATTATAATATTATATAACTGCATGCCTGTAATGTAATAATACATTTGTAATACTAATGCCTTTGTATCATGAATATACATTTTAAATATATATTTGTTTACAGAAAAAAAACACAAGAAAAAATAAATGCATATTAATGTATATACAATAGTTAAAAGAATATGCATCATACATAAGAATGCATAATATTTTAAAAAATTGTAGATAAATGCACTATTAACCCGTAATCTGCCCTAACCTAATTACCTAAGACAGGTATGGGGTGGTTAGGAGATTAAGGCCTAATAAATACTAACTAACAATTATTTCCTAATAAACTACCAAATGGCCACCTCCCAATGCAAACCAGAACTACACTAACACCTACCCCTCCTCTAAACTAACCCCCCTCTAAACTAAACCTCCTAAGTTACAAGTAAGAAAAAAACTGTTACAATAAAATTAAAAAAAAATCTAAGTTACAAAAAATAATAAACTACAGTACCCAAAGTAAAAAAACACCCTTATACCTAATACTAAACTACATGCCCATAAAATAAAAAAACTTACCCAAAACAAAAATACCTAAACCCTAACACTAAAATAAATTACAATAGCCCTTAAAATGGCCTTTTGTAGGGCATTTCCCTAAAGGGATTTCAGCTCTTTTACAAAAAGAATTATCAACAGTAGTTTACGATACATCCGGCTGTCATTGTATCAGTGTCCCATCTCATAACTGCATTGAAACTAAAGCAATATGTTTATGTTAAACATGAACATTGTATGTGTGTCATTTATCATTAGAGATCACATTGTGTTTGAGTAAATGTAAAAGTGTTGAGTGGAACCATTGTGAATCCTCTTGTGGTGAACCGCAATTTATATCCCATGGTTCATAATACCTCAAGCTTTAGTATACAATTGCTGATTTAACAATCTAATTGACAAAAAGAACACACTATTATGCTAATGTAAGCGTACAAATAATGATATCGCTATGAGTCAAAAAGAACCAACATGCAGTGGGGGTAAACACTATGCGGAGTCTGAGGAGGGAGGAGTTATGACGTGATGCTTCGCAATTGGTAGGGTCTGGCTCAGATAGGGTATCTGAGTGCTCGGCTTGTCCACATCATTATAATTATACTTCACATTGAGAAGGGCCGTTTACAGGCCAAAACGCGTTTGTGCAGACTACATTTTTAGACTATAGTGTTGCTTACGCCTCTGTCACCTGATGCCGATGTAAGCTGTTATCAGCCAGGAAACAGGGAGGCAGTTAGCTTATATAGAGTTATTGGTGTAATTTCATTTATAAGTGTGAGGGTATCCTGGATTTTATATCATTTTACAGAATTAAAAGTTCAAATTTAATCATAAACTTTATTAGAGATGGAGTGCTCAATCCCCCTTCTTTTGCTCTATTTCTTTAGTGGGGTATTTGTGTTCTTAACTATATTAAAATCACATGCAATAAACAGAGATTAAACCCCTTCTTAACAGACACATTTACTGCAGTCTTTAACCCCTTAATTGGCCCGACACAGAGAGCAGCATTAAAATTATTTGTCAGGCTAGACAACTAGAAAGCAGCCTTAACCTTTTATCTGCCATAAAAATAGAGAATCAAAATACCCTTATTACTTGACCACTCCCTAATAGATCTTTATTTTAAACAAATATGTTTACGGAATACAATGCCCTCTACAATCTGTAGCCAATCAACACACCATGGTGGTTACCTGCCCTGGAACTTACTACAAGGCATACTGGTAATTCTAGACTTCTGTATTTTTATTTGAAAAGAAAAACATGAGGAAGAGTACTTCTGTCCAGCAGCCATGTCAGCCATGAAAATATCTTTGGAATCGGTTATTTGCCTCTGCTTAGAATGAGCACACCACTCCAGTGAACATCTGGGAAACTGATTCCAGCAACTATTGTGTTCCTCCCACCATTCTATGTCTATTAACTTGCCATCAGGAGGGAGGTATTGCGAGTGTTGTGGAGGCCCCTGTGGTGCAGTCCTTGCTATCTCTCGCTAAAGGTGATGATCAAGGGGGGGGCCTTCTCATAGATCTAAATGCACTATCTCTTTATGTGGTTCTCAGGTGACTCCTTAAGGATTATTGGCAGGAGCTCAGGAATGATTTGGCTGCTGCTATTGAATGTGCCCATAAGGACCCAGCTGTCATTGGGGAGAGAGAAAAAACACCTGCTGCAAGATTTGAAGATGACAGCCTCATGGGGTTTGCCTATCTACACACCTTTCGTATCCGATCTGATGGCTGCAACTGTGTCCAAATGGTCTTTTGGTTTCTCCACTGCATATCAGACAACCACACCTGAATTTCTCTTGGGGCCTGACCAGGGAAACCAAAGGAGGCTTCTCAAATTTTGACTTTGGCAAAGAACAATCTCTGTACAATTTCTGCAATTCACATCCCAGGAAGCAGACTATGTCAATCCCAATCCCTTCATCTAGGGGAATGGTCTATTCATCTGGATGTAAATCATTGGGGTCTACCAGAGATAGATATGATGGATTCTTTTTGAACAAAAAACTTTCCAGATATTTTGAAAGATCCAGGGATCTTGCAGCTCCCTGGTCATTTTGTCTTGCTTACATATTTCCTCCAACTGAAATGCTCCCAAGAGTGATAGCTTGGATCAAACAAAAGCTCCCTGGGACTCTGACTGCTCCAGCTTGGCCACGCAGAACATTATTCACAGATCTGATATACAGGGAGTGCAGAATTATTAGGCAAATGAGTATTTTGACCACATCATCCTCTTTATGCATGTTGTCTTACTCCAAGCTGTATAGGCTCGAAAGCCTACTACCAATTAAGCATATTAGGTGATGTGCATCTCTGTAATGAGAAGGGGTGTGATCTAATGACATCAACACCCTATATCAGGTGTGCATAATTATTAGGCAACTTCCTTTCCTTTGGCAAAATGGGTCAAAAGAAGGACTTGACAGGCTCAGAAAAGTAAAAAATAGTGAGATATCTTGCAGAGGGATGCAGCACTCTTAAAATTGAAAAGCTTCTGAAGCGTGATCATCGAACAATCAAGCGTTTCATTCAAAATAGTCGACAGGGTCGCAAGAAGCGTGTGGAAAAACCAAGGCGCAAAATAACTGCCCATGAACTGAGAAAAGTCAAGCGTGCAGCTGCCAAGATGCCACTTGCCACCAGTTTGGCCATATTTCAGAGCTGCAACATCACTGGAGTGCCCAAAAGCACAAGGTGTGCAATACTCAGAGACATGGCCAAGGTAAGAAAGGCTGAAAGACGACCACCACTGAACAAGACACACAAGCTGAAACGTCAAGACTGGGCCAAGAAATATCTCAAGACTGTTTTTTCTAAGGTTTTATGGACTGATGAAATGAGAGTGAGTCTTGATGGGCGAGATGGATGGGCCCGTGGCTGCATTGGTAAAGGGCAGAGAGCTCCAGTCCAACTCAGACGCCAGCAAGGTGGAGGTGGAGTACTGGTTTGGGCTGGTATCATCAAAGATGAGCTTGTGGGGCCTTTTCGGGTTGAGGATGGAGGTCAAGCTCAGCTCCCCAGTCCTACTGCCAGTTTTCTGGAAGACACCTTCTTCAAGCAGTGGTACAGGAAGAAGTCTGCATCCTTCAAGAAAAACATGATTTTCATGCAGGACAATGCTCTATCACACGCGTCCAAGTACTCCACAGCGTGGCTGGCAAGAAAGGGTATAAAAGAAGAAAATCTAATGACATGGCCTCCTTGTTCACCTGATCTGAACCCCATTGAGAACCTGTGGTCCATCATCAAATGTGAGATTTACAAGGAGGGAAAACAGTACACCTCTCTGAACAGTGTCTGGGAGGCTGTGGTTGCTGCTGCACGCAATGTTGATGGTGAACAGATCAAAACACTGACAGAATCCATGGATGGCAGGCTTTTGAGTGTCCTTACAAAGAAAGGTGGCTATATTGGTCACTGATTTGTTTTTGTTTTGTTTTTGAATGTCAGAAATGTATATTTGTGAATGTTGAGATGTTATATTGGTTTCACTGGTAAAAATAAATAATTGAAATGGGTATATATTTGTTTTTTGTTAAGTTGCCTAATAATTATGCACAGTAATAGTCACCTGCACACACAGATATCCCCCTAAAATAGCTATAACTAAAAACAAACTAAAAACTACTTCCAAAACTATTCAGCTTTGATATTAATGAGTTTTTTTGGGTTCATTGAGAACATGGTTGTTGTTCAATAATAAAATTAATCCTCAAAAATACAACTTGCCTAATAATTCTGCACTCCCTGTAGATGTCCAGTTGTCCTCCGTGGTATCTTCCACTAAGACATGATCTACTGTCTCAAGATCTCATGTTTCTCAACTTGAAAGCTTGGAGATTGAATACCAAATTTAAAACCAAAGTAGATTTTCTGATGCTGTAGTTGAAACATTAAGTCAGGCCAGAAAGCACTGCAAAAATAAAATAAAAAATTAACACAATATTGGGAAAGTCTTTCTTTCCTGGTGTGAGGAATAAGGTTTTAGCTGGCATTCCTTTAGAATTCTTAGAATTCTTCCATTTTTACAAGAGAACTTAGATAAGGGTTTATCTGCTAGCTCTTTAAAAGGTCAGATTTCAGCGCTTTCCGTGTCATACAAAAAAAATGCTAAAATCCCTGACATTTACAGCTTTGTTCAAGCTTTAGTCAGGATGCACAGTTTAGACATTCAGTTTCTGTCCTGGAAGGTATTGTTTCTTTTAGCAATATCCTCTGTCAGAGGAGTTTCTGAATTGTATGCTCTTTCCTATAAACCTCCTTATCTTGTTTTTTCACCATGATAAGGCATTTTTAAGGACTAAATTTGACTTTTTCCCAAAGGTGGTTTCTTCTGATAACTTCAGAAATTGTAGTTCCTTCTCTTTGTCCTAATCTACAACATTCAAAAGAAAGGCTACTACATAATTTATATGTAGTAAGAGCATTACAAGTCTACTTACAAGCTACAAAATATTTTAGATTCACTTCTGAGGTCTGTGCAAAGGCCAGAAGGTTACATTGATGAGTTTAGCTTCATGACTTTAACTCTTGAATTCCCAAGGCTTACTTGGAGGTGGGAAAATCTCCTCCAAAGCGCATTACAGCCCATTTACTTAGATCAGTTTCCACTTCCTGGGCTTGCAAGAATGAGGCTTCTGTTCAACTAATTTGTAAGGCAGCAACATGGTCATCCTTGCATACCTTTACTAAATTCTACTACTTTGTTTTTTGTTTCTTTTGAAGTGGCTTTTTGGTAGGAAAGTCCTCCAGGCAGCAGTGCCTGGAAATTAGGTGTCCAAATGTTTGTCCCAACCAAAAGCGGTTCCAGTTTGCACCTCATTTCCTTTGCCCTCAAAGCAGGACGGACAGGTTATGGAGCAACAGTCTTTAGACCGCTGCTTTATAACTTGACCCCTAATCCTGTGTCTTGTGATATCTCCACAGAACTTTTCTAAGCACAATATGCCAAACCTTTTTCTCATACTTTTTTCATGCTGTGGGAACCTACCAGGTTACAATTATTTCCTCTAATATGGCCTTAACTAGCCTAGTTTCTTTGACCCTATTCTATCTTGTATTTGGAGTAAACCTCTTAACCAGCTTGTAGACCTATCACTAGATTCATATTTGATTTATGTATTTACTTCATTATAAAGCTTTATGGCTTTGTGTTTTTCATGTTTCACAGAGATTAAGAAGTCAGATCGTGGCAGCCCAGATAGCTGTACTTCCCCCCAACCTTTTAAATCCATTATGGTTTATCAGCCTACAAGCTCCTGTTTTTTATTTATGGTTTATACATCCTCACCACTTTCAATCTTCTCACCCATCTCCTTAGGTTCAACTTATCTTTAAGCTGGTATACTGCTTTGGAATATTGTATTTTATCTGTTATGCCTGACATTTTGCTTAAGAGGTCCATTCTTTCATTTGTTGTTTAAATGTGTATGTCAGGCAGATATTACAGACCTCATTGCTTGGTTGTATATGTTAAAAATCTAAATAAAAATTATTTCGAAAAAAGCTTGCTATACAGAAGAAATTAGCAAAATGACAAAAATGTATTAAAAACAGCTATATTCCAGATCAAGGTATATAGAGGCCTAATTATCAAGCTGTCAACTGCAAATACGCTGGAATTCTGCAGAGCAATTGTGAGGAGCCTGATTCCCCTTATTTATCAAAGCCTACAGACCGGCAAAAGTTGAAATCTTTTGACATTACATACGATCCGCCGGTCTCATACTGACACATATCGATGCTTAAGTCATTACAGATGTACCGAATTAAATTCTGCACTATCTGACAACTTTTGCTAGTATCAAATATCTACCACGTCACGCTCTCCACTATTCCGGCCCAGTGTACCTGGCTTTCAATCCGCCGTCCAGGAAATCAATGGGAGCCTGAAAGCAGAGAAAGCTTATGTTCGCTGCTGCCCGACTATCCCATTGATTTCTATGGGAGAATAAAAGTTATGTTTACACCTAACATGTTTCCCCGAGGTCTTATACACCCCTAATCTGCCGCCCCCTACACCGCCGCCACCTACATTAATCTTATTAACCCCCTAATCTGCACGCCCCCCGACACCGCCACCACCTACATTATACTTATTAACCCCTAATCTGCCGCCCCACAACATCGCCGCCACCTACATTATACTTATTAACCCCCTAATCTGCCGCCACCTACCCACAGCCACCTACATTATACTTATTAACCCCTAATCTGCCGCCCCGACACCGCCGCCACCTACATAAAGTTATTAACCCCTATTCACGCCCCTCCCGGACCCCGCTGCTACCTACATAATGTTATTGACCCCCTATTCAGCCAGCTCCGGAGCCCACCGCAACTAAATAAATGTATTAACCACTTGTCAGGGTTTTTTCCCTGTTTTGTTACCATGTGCTGCTGGCAGCCATTTACTCACCTCTCTTGCTGACTCTGGTGCATATTGTGTGATGCCTGCTCATTTCCTGCACTTCTTTTTATGGGCCAGACTGGTGTACATCATCGGTGTGAAACCAGGATGCAGTCTCAGAATTGTGATGTCATCACTTACTATTTAAAGGGCCTCTGTTTCAGTATGCTTTGCCCTTGTGTTGTCTTAGACCTGATTTGTGAGAGCTCTTGTGTATTTACCTGGCTGTCTGACGTCTCTCCTGGTTCCTGATCCCTGGCTGGTTCCTGACTCTGCTGTACTCCTTGTTCTGATTCCGGCTCGTCTGACTACTCGCTTTGGCTCTTGACTCGGCTCGTCTGACTACCAGCTCTGGTTTTGATTCCTGGCTTGTTTTTGACTTGTGAACTTTTTATTATTTTTTTGCTATTAATAAAGGTAGTGATTATTTTTGCAGTTCTTGTCTCAGTCTGATTTCTGGCACCCAGACATTACGCAAGGGCCATGAATCCTGTTGGTGCTAATAATCCACCTTTACTCTTTTTTTTTTTCTTTTTCTGTTTTTTTTATGTTTTTTTTCTTATTATTCCGCACTAATTGTACTAGGAAGTATCCTTTTTTATTTTCGGAATAAATGTTTCAGAAGTTATGCATATGTTTAGAACTCTATTGGGTGAATCTTGGAAAAGTGAGGTTAGATCCTGTGTCATGTTTTTATTTCTTTTCATATATATGGATCTTTTGGTGATAGAAACAAATCTGTGTATGTTTATATATGTTTATACTGTGAGTACATCTTTTTTTTTCCTGTATCCATATATTTTGCATTTTCAGTTTGACCATGCTGTAATATGATTTTAACCTCAATAAAAAGAGATTTAAAAAAAAAAAAAAAAAAAAATAATAATCCACCCTTTACCTTCCATAATTTCCAGGATGGATGAACAGGATCACCGCTTGGATCAATTTGCACTAGCCCTGCAGCCCTGCTGACTCGCACTGCACATTTGGACCAAAGTGTCCCGCAAGTTATGGCTGCTCCTGCTTTCCGCTGCTGCACCTAAGTCCTACCAGAGCATGTCTGGTTCTGCACCTCTACCTCAGCGTTATGGAGGCGATCCTAATCAGTGCAGAGGGTTTTTGAACCAGGTGGGCATTTACCTTTGAGATGTTTACCTCAGGCGTTTCCCTCTGACAGAGCTAAGGTTGGGATTCTTATCTTGTTACTCTGTCACAGCTCTTGCCTGGGCTAATCCCTTGTGGAGAGCTAATAAACCTGTGATTTCAAATTACCCTGGAATTTGTGGCCCTCCTTTCAAAGGGTATTTGATTTTCCGGCTCGCTCCTTCTCTGCTGCTAAACGACTCATGTCCATTCAGCAAGGTAACAAGATCTGTTGCTCAGTATGCCATTGAGTTCCATACGCTCTGCCGCAGAGGTAGGTTGGAACAATGAAGCCCTTGTTTGCCACCTTCTTTCATGGGCTCTCTGATGCAATTAAAGACAAAGTTGCTGCCAGAGGATTTACCAGAAGATGCTAGAGGCATGTCTTTTTTGATCCTAATTGACATCAGACTAAGTGAGAGGCCCTCTTTTCAAGGAGCGCATGCGGAAGCCTCCTGTTCCGTTGTCTCCTACATGTTCGTTCCCACCCATGCCTCCCTCTCCTCCCATGCATCCTGGTCCCGAGTCACCAGGTACTGCTGAGGCCGATGCAGTTGGGATTCACGCAATCTCTCCGCGGCAGAGAGGGCGTTTAGGAGGAGGGAGGGCTTTGCCTCTATTGTGGGGTTACAGGGCAACCTTTTGAAGTCTTGTCCTACACGGCCGGGAAATGCTCACACCTAAGGTCCTGTCGGGGGCAGACCTTGGGTGTTTATCCTTGTCCATGGAACCGCTAAAGGAGAAACCTTTGGTCATGGTTGTCCTTTACTGGGTGGACTCCTTCATATTCACCCAGGCTCTTGTTGACTCCGGTGCTGCGGGCTATTTTATTGACAGTGCTTTTGTATCAAAGCACTCCATTCCTGTTTTGCCTCAGTCCGTTACGCTTTGCTATTGAGGCCATTGATGGCAGGCCTCTTCAGCCCGCACTCGTTACTCACGAAACTGCTCCATTATCCATGGCTATTGGGCTCTCATTTTGAAACCCTCAGTTCCAGGTGATAAACTCTCTGCATTTTCTGGTTGTTCTGGGTTATCCCTGGCTCCAAAAGCACAATCCCAGTCTCGACTGTGCGCAGGTCCGAAATTTTGTCGTGGTCTCAGCAATGTATTTCCAACTTGTCTTCGGAAACCAGTTAAAGTCTTGTGCACTTCTTCGGTATCTCAATTGCCAGAGGAGTACTGAGAGTTTCTAGTAATTTTTGACAAGGTGCGTGCCGGTACGTTGCCTCCTCACCGGTCTTACGATTGTGCCCTAGACCTGCAACCCAGAGCCATTCCTCCTCGGGGCCTGGTTACCCTCTGGTTTGTTACGGAGAATTGTGCTATGGAGGAGTATGTTGCCGATGCCTCTGTCGTCGGGGGATCATCCACAAATTCTGCTATCCTGCAGGGGCTGTCTTTTTCTTTGTGAAGAAAAGGGTGGCGATGTTAAGACCATGCATCGATTATAGGGGGTCTTAATCATCTTACCATTAAGAATGCGTACCCTATTCCGCTCATTATGGAACTCTTTGAACCTCCTTAAGGGAGCTGTGGTCTTTACTAAACTTGATTTGAGAGGAGCATACAATCTCGTTAGGATCAAGGAGGACCACGAATGGAAAACAGCATTTACACCAGGAGCGGGCATTATGAGTATCTTGTAATGCCCTTTGGCCTATGTAATGCTCCTGCTGTTTTCCAGGAATTTATTAATGATGTCCTACGAGATATGTTGCAACAGTGTGTTGTGGGTGTACTTGGATGACATCCTCATACATTCACCCACACTTGAGGCTCATCGATCTGATGTTATACGGGTTCTTCAGAGACTACGTGAGAACAGCCTGTTTTGTAAACTTGAGAAATGTGAGGTTCCATCAGACTCAAGTAACCTTCCTAGGTTATGTTATCTCCGTTGCAGGGTTCGCCATGGATCCTGACAAGTTATCTGCATTTCTGCAGTGGCCTCGCCAAGGTTGGTATCTTCGGTCTATTCAACATTTTTTGGGGTTCGCCAATTACTATAGAAAGTTTATTAAAAACTTTTCTTCCTTGCTCAAACCTATCACAGACATGACCCGTAAAGAGAATGATCCACTCCATTGGTCACCTACTGCCATTAAGGCCTTTGATAGTCTTAAGACGGCCTTTGCTGCTGCTCCAGTTCTGGCTCATCCTAACCCTGTCCTGCCTTTCGTTCTTGAGGTCAATGCATCTGAGACTGGAGTAGGTACCTTCTTGTTTCAACATCCTACACTGACGGTTCCCTTGCATACGTGTGGTTTCTTCTCTAAGAAATTGTCTCCAGTGGAGTGTAATTATGAAATTGGTGATAGGGAATTACTGGCCATAAATTTGGCACTCAAGGAATGGGAGGCATCTTCAGAGGGTACTAGCGTGCCAGTGCTCATTCTTACTGACCACAAGAATTTAACTTATCTATCTGAGCAAAACGTTTGTCGCCCCGACAGGCCAGATGGGCGCTATTTTTGTCTCGGTTTAATTATGTGGTCTCCTACCTGCCTTTTAGTAAGAATGTTAGGGCTGATCCCCTCTCTCGACAATTTTCCCCTCTGTCCAAGGAGGAGTCTGTACCTACTCCAGTTATACCTCCTGACCATATTTTGGCTACCATACGTACTAATTTGACTTCTCCCTTGGGGGAGGAGATCCTGGCTGCCCAAACCAATGCACCTAATGAGAGACCTAGTGGTAATTGTTTTGTTCCTGAGATCTTCAAACTAAACTTTTTGCACCACTTACACTATCCTAAAGCCGCAGGTCACCCAGACAAGAACCATATGATGTGGTCTGTCACTCAACAATTCTGGTGGCCAGGTCTTCGTTCTGATGTACTGCGTATGTTGCCTCCTGCTCAGTTTGTGCACAGAATAAGACTCCTCGACATCTTCCTGTGGGTCTTCTTCAACCTATTGCTAATGGTGAGCGTCCTTGGATCTTTCCATGGACTTCATTGTCGAGCTCCCTGTTTCCAATGGCAATACTGTTATCCTTATGGTGGTTGACCGTTTTTCTAAAATGTCACATTGCATTCCCTTGAAGAAGTTGCCTACCGCTCAGGAGCTTGCTTCAATTTTTGCCCGGGAGGTCTTCCGTTTACATGGGTTACCAAGGAGATAGTGTCGGACCGGGGTAGCCAGTTTTGTCTCCAGATTTTGGCGTTCCTTTTGTGCTCAAATGGGGGATCCAGCTTTCCTTCTCCTCGGCATATCACCCTCAATCCAATGGGGCTGTGGAATGGTCTAATCAAGCTCTGGAACAGTTCCTCCATTGCTATGTCTCAGATCACCACAATAATTAGTCTGAACTGTTACCTTGGGCAGAGTTTGCTCGTAATAGTGCTATTAATGCTTTCCTCCAAGTTATCCCTGTTCATGGAGAATTATTGGTTTCAACCATCATTGTCACCACAATAATTACGTCTGAACTGTTACCTTGGGCAGAGTTGCTTGTAATAGTGCTATTAATGCTTCCTCCAAGTTATCCCTGTTCATGGCGAATTATGGGTTCAACCATCCTTGTTTGCCCGATTCATGTCTCAGGGTATTCCGGCTTTGGAGGAGCCACCTCCGGCAACTCCGTTCCACATGGGTGCAGATTCAGGATTGCCTTCATCATTCAATGCAGCGCCAAAAGTTCCAGGCTGATCGTAGGCGTCTGCCAGCGCCTTCTGACCAGGTTGATGAGAGAGTTTGGCTGTCCTCCGTCAACTTGAATCTTCATGTGCCTTCCAATAAACTGACTCTCCGTTATGTTGGTCCTTTTTGGAATACTCCGATGGGGTCAATCCTGTGGCCTACGCTCTTGACCTTCCTCCTGCAATGCGCGATCTCCAATGTTTTTCTGTTTCCCTCTTGAAACCATTGGTTTGTAATCGGTTTACCCACTGTGTTGCCTCGGTCCCCATCCTATCTTTGTTGACAACCATGAGAAGTATGAGGTCCAGCAGCATTATTGACTCTATGTATGTCCAGGGGCGTATACAGTATTTGGTTCACTGGAGGGGCTACGGTCCAGAAGATCGTTCATGGGTTTCCCTCCTCTGATGTTCATGCTCCTGCCCTCCTCTTTTCCTTCCATGCCCGTTTCCCAATAAGCCTTTTGTCCTCCCGCAGGGGAGGGGTCGTTGAGGAGAGGGGTGCTGTTGGGGTTTTTTCCTGTTTTGTTTGCCATGTGCTGCTGGCAGCCATTTTACTCACCTCTCTTGCTGACTCTGGTGCATACTGTGTGATGCTGCTCATTTCCTGCAACTTCCTTTTATGGCCAGACTGGTGTACATCATCCGTGTGAGACAGGATGCAGTCTCAGAATTGGATGTCATCACTTATTTATTTAAAGGGCCTCTGTTCAGTTTTGCTTTGCCTTGCATTGTCTCAGACCTCCTGTGTATTACCTGGCTGTCTGATGTCCCTCCTGGTTTCTGATCCCCTGGCTTGTTCCTGACTCTGCTGTTCTCCTTGTTCTTGATTCCAGCTCGTCTGACTACTCGCTTTGGTTCCTGACTTGGCTCGTCTGAATACCAGCTCTGTTTTGATTCCTGGCTTGTTTTTTAACTTGTGGACTTTTTTTTTTTATTTCTATTAATAAAGGTGTGATTCTTTTGCACTTCTTGTCTGATTCCTGGCACCCTGACACCCCTAAACCACTGGCCTCCCACATCACTAGCACTTACTAAACCTATTAACCCCTAAACTGCCAGCCCCCCACATCACCATAAACTAAATTAACCTATTAACCCCTAAGCCTAAACAACCCCTTAACTTTGCATGAAATATTAACTCATTTCTATCTTATAATACATTTAAACCTTACCTTTAGATTTAAATTAAACTATATTAAACTATTAATTAACCTACACTAACTATTATCCTGCAATTACATTAAACCTATTAATGACTCTCCCCTATTATCCTTAAATTGCATTAAACTACAACTTTAAATTAAATATATTGTATAGTTAAAAACTTAACCAATACTCAAATAAAGTTTAAATCTACTATTAAAAATTTCAAAGTTACAAAAAACTACTAAGTTACACAAAGTATACAAACACTACGTTGACAAAAAAAAATAAACACTAAGTTACACAAAAAATCTTTTCATATATTTAAACTAATTACTCCTAATCTAAGCAGCCCTATGAAAATAAAAAAGCCCCCCCCCAAATAAAAAAAAAAACCTAGCCTGCAATAAACTACCAATGGCCCTTAAAAGGGCCTTTTGCGGGCATTTGCCCAAAGAAATCGGCTCTTTTACCTGTAAATAAAAAATACAAATACCCCCAACAGTAAAACCCACCACCCACACAACCAACCCCCCAAATAAAAACCTAATCTAAAAAACCTAAGCTCCCATTGCCCTGAAAAGGGCATTTGTATGGGAATTGCCCTTAAAAGGGCATTTAGCTCTTTTTCAAAAGCCCAAACAATAATTTAAAATTAAACCCACACCCAATAAACCCTTAAAAAAAGCCTAACACTAACCCCGAAGATCCACTTACAGTTTCTTAAGATCCGACATCCATCCTTAACGAAGCAGCAGAAGTCCTCATTGAAGCCGGCTGAAGTCTTCAACCAAGCGGGCAGAAGTCTTCATCCAAGCGGGCCAACATCTTCATCCAACCGGGCAGAAGTCTTCATCCAGACGGCATCTTCTATGTTCATCCATCCAGCACGGAGCGGCTCCATCTTCAGACATCCGACGCAGAGCATCCTCTTATTTTGACATCTTCTTCAACAATGAATGTTCCTTTAAATGACGGTCATCCAAGATGGAGTCCCTTAAATTCCGATTGGCTGATAGGAAATTTCTATCAGCCAATCAGAATTAAGGTTGAAAAAATCCTATTGGCTGTTGCAATCAGCCAATAGGATTGAGCTTTCGATCCTATTGCTGATCCAATCAGCCAATAGGATTGAGATCACATTATATTGGGCTGATTGGACACCTACATTATACTTATTAACCCCTACTTCTGCCACTACAGACATCGCCCCACTATAATAAACATATTAACCCTAAACCACCGCACTCCCGCATCTCAAACACTATTTAAATATTATTAACCTCTAATCTGCTGCCCCTAAATATCGCAGCCCACCTACCTACATTTATTAACCCCTAATCTGCCGCCCACCAACATCGCCGCCACCTACCTAACATTTATTAACCCCAAATCTGCTGCCCCCCAACGTCACCACCACTATATTAAATGTATTACACCCTAAACCTAAGTTTAACCCTAACCCTAACACCCCCTAACTTAAATATAATTAAAATATATCTAAACTAAAAAATTCCTATCATTAACTAAATAATTCTATTTAAAACTAAATAACTTACCTATAAAATAAACCCTAAGATTGCTACAATATATAACTAATAGTTACATTGTAACTATCTTAGGGTTTATTTTTATTTTACAGGCAAGGTTTGTACTTATTTTAACTAGGTAGAATAGTTACTAAATAGTTATTAACTATTTAATAACTACCTAGCTAAAATAAATACAAATTTTACCTGTAAAATAAAACCTAACATTAGTTACACTAACACCTAACCTTACAGTGCAAAATTAAATAAATTACCTAAATTAAATACAATTAACAAAATAAATACTAATATCTAAATTACAAAAAAACACTTAATTACACAAAATAAAAAAACAAATTACAAGATATTTAAACAAATTACACACTAATCTAATAGCCCTATCAAAATAAAAAAGCCCCCCAAAATAAAAAAAACCCTAGCCAAAACTAAACTACCAATAGCCCTTAAAAGGGCCTTTTGCGGGCATTGCCCCAAAGAAATCAGCTCTTTTACCTGTAAAAAAAATACAAACAACCCCAAACAGTAAAACCCACCACCCACACACAACCAACCCCCCACATAAAACCTAACTAAAAAAAACCTAAGCTCCCCATTACCCTGAAAAGGGCATTTGGATGGGCATTGCCCTTAAAAGGGCATTTAGCTCTATTGCTGCCTAAACCCTAATCTAAAACTAAAACCCACCCAATAAAACCTTAAAAAAACCTAACACTAATCCCCGAAGATCCACTTACAGTTCTGAAGAGCCCGACATCGATCATCAACGAAGGCCGGGGAGAAGTACTCAACCAAGCCGGGAGAAGTCTTCATCCAAGCCGGAGAAGTGGTCCTCCAGACGGGCAGAGAAGTCTTCATCCAGATGGCATATTCTATATTCATCCATATCATGCGCGAAGTGGGTCCATCTTCAAGACATCCGGCGTGGAGCATCCTCTTCTTCCAACGACTCCCGACTAATGAAGGCTTCTTAAGTGATGGCATCCAAGATGGGCATCCCTTAGATTCCGATTGGCTGATAGAATTCTAAGGTTGAAAAAATCCTATTGGCTAATGCAATCAGCCAATCTGATTGAACTCAATCCAAATCAGCCAATAGGATGGAGCTTGCATTGTATTGGCTGATTGGAACAGCCAATAAAATTTGAGATCAATCATATTTGTATTTTTTTTACAGGTAAAAGAGCTCATTTCTTTGGGGCAATGCCCGCAAAAGGCCCTTTTAAGGGCTATTGGTAGTTTAGTTTAGGCTAGGGTTTTTTTTTTTTATTTTGGGGGGGCTTTTTATTTGATAGGGCTATTAGATTAGGTGTAATTAGTTTAAATATCTTGTAATTTGTTTTTTTATTTTGTGCAATTAAGTGGGGTTTTTTTTTTGTAATTTAGGTATTTGTATTAAATTTTTGTTAATTGTATTTAATTTAGGTAATTTATTTAATTGTATTGTAAGGTTAGGTGTTAGTATAACAAAGGTTAGGGTTATTTTACAGGTAAATTTGTATTTATTTTAGCTAGGTAGTTAATAAATAGTTTAATAACTATTTACTAACTATTCTACCTAGTTAAAATAAATACAAACTTGCCTGTAAAATAAAAATAAACCCTAAGCTAGATACAAATGTAACTATTAGTTATATTGTAGCTAGCTTAGGGTTTATTTTATAGGTAAGTATTTAGTTTAAATAGAATTATTTAGGTAAATGATAGGAATTTTTAGTTAGATTTATTTTAATTATTATTTAAGATAGAGGGTGTTAGGGTTAGACTTAGGTTTAGGGGTTAATACATTTAATATAGTGGCAGCGATGTTAGGGGCGGCATATTAGGGGTTAATAAATGTAGGAAGGTGGTGGTGACGTTGGGGGCGGCAGATTAGGGGTTAATAAATTTTAGGTAGGTGGGCGGCGATGTTAGGGGGGCGGCAGATTAGGGGTTAATAATATTTAACTAGTGTGTGCGAGACGAGGAGTGCGGCGGTTTTAGTGGTTAATATGTTTATTATTGTGGTGGTTATGTCCAGAGTGGCAGATTAGGGGTTAATAAATGTAGGTTAGGTCACAGCGATATTAGGACAGCAGATTAGGGGTTAATAATATTTAACTAGTTGTTTGCGAGGCGGGGAGTGCAGCGGGTTTAGGGGTTAATATGTTTATTTATAGTGGCGGCGATGTCCGAGAGCGGCAGATTAGGGGTTAATAATTTTATTTTAGTTTTTGCGATGCCAGGAGGGCTAGCGGTTTAGGGGTTAATAAGTAGTTAATGGGTGTTAGTGTACTTTTTAGCACTTTTAGTGCTGAGTTTTATGCTACAGCTTTGTAGTGTAAAACTCATAACTACTGACTTTAGAATCTTACGGGATAGGCTGTACCGCTCACTTTTTGGCCTAAAAAAAAATATGCTTGTAATATCGGTGCAATGGAAGTCCCATTGAAAAAAGACTTTACGAAAATTGCAATAAGTTAATTTGCTGTAGGGCCAAAAAGTGTGCGGGACAGCTGTACCTACAAGACTTGTAATAGCAGCAGTAGTGAAAAAGCAGCGTTATAAGCCTTAACGCTGCTTTTTTACTCATAACGCAAAACTCGTAATCTAGCCATTTGTGTTTGTTATTTTGTGTAACTAGTTGTTAGTTTGATTTTTGTAACTTTGTAATTTTTAATAGTAGATTTAAATTATTTGAGTAGGGTTAGGTTTTAAATATATAATATAGTTAATTTAATATGTAGTTTATGTAATTTTAGTCTAATAGGGGTAGATTAATTATTATTTTAATAAAGTTTAATGTAATTTTAGTCTAATAGTTAGGGTAGATTAATTATTATTTTAATATAGTTTAATATAGTTTCATTTAAATCTAAAGGTAAGTTTAAATTTATTTTTAAGATAGGGATGAGTTAATATGTAATATAAAGTTAGCGGGTTGTTAGGGTTTAGGGGTTAATAGGTTAACTTAGTTTATGGCAATGGTGGGGGGCTGGCGGTTTAGGAGGGGTTAATAGGTTTAATAAGTGGCAGTGATGTGGGAGGCCAAAGGTTTAGGGGTTAATACATAAACACCTATATTTAGTGTTCTGCGTTAGCTGTCAAAAGCAGTCGTTAAGGGGGTCCTAACGCTGCCTCTTGGCCGCTCGCTGGGATTTAGAGTCAGCCAGGAAAGGGTCTAACGCTCACTTCCTCACCGCGACTGCCAGGCTACCGCAGATCCCCTTACGCCAATTGCGTATCCTATCTTTTCAATTGGATCTGCATAACGTCGGTATTTGGAGTCTTGGGAGAAGTGAGCGATAGACCCTCTACCGACAAGACTCCTACTTGCCAAAAAAAGTCAGTAGTTAGGAGCTTTATATTCCGGCGTTAGCCGGCGTTAGCTACAAAGTACACTAACACCCATAAATTACCTATGTACCCCTAAACCGAGGCCCACCCACATAGCCGCCACTCTAATAAAAAATTTTAACCCCTAATCTGCCGACCGGACACCGCCGCCACCTACATTATACCTATAAACCCCTAATCTGCTGCCCCTTACATCGCCGACCCCTATATTATATTTATTACCCCCTAATCTGCCCCCCCAACGTCGCCGCTACCTAACTACACTTATTAACCCCTAATCTGCCGACCCGACCTCGCTGTCACTATAATAAATGTATTAACCCCTAACCCGCCGCACTCCCACCTCGCAAACACTATAATAAATGTTATTAACCCCTAATCTGCCCTCCCTAACATCGCTGCCACCTACCTTCAAATATTAACCCCTAATATTTCCGCCCGCACGCACCGTCACCGATACTATAATAAAGTTATTAACCCCTAAACCTAACTCTAACCCTAACCCTAACCCCTAACATAAATATAATTT
Source organism: Bombina bombina (assembly GCF_027579735.1). NCBI lineage: Eukaryota > Metazoa > Chordata > Amphibia > Anura > Bombinatoridae > Bombina > Bombina bombina. Next base: position 221,446,413 of record NC_069499.1, read on the forward strand.
AAATTAAACGAAATAATATTCCTAAAATTAACTAAATCAATCCTATTTAAAATTAAATACTTACCTATAAAATAAACCCTAATATAGATACAATATAACTAATAGTTACATTGTAGCTATTTTATGATTTATATTTATTTTACAGGCAACTTTGTATTTATTTTAACTAGGTACAATAGCTATTAAATAGTTAATAACTATTTAATAGCTACCTAGTTAAAATAAGTACAAAATCAGCCAATCGTATTGAACTCGCATTCTATTGGCTGTTCCGATCAGCCAATAGAATGCAAGTTCAATACGATTGGCTGATTGGATCAGCCAATTGGATTGAACTTCAATCTGATTGGCTGATTGCATCAGCCAATCAGATTTTTTCTACCTTAATTCCAATTGGCTGATAATTCTATCAGCCAATCGGAATTGAAGGGACGCCATCTTGGATGATGTCCCTTAAAGGAAACTTCATTCGTCGGGAAGTCGTCGCTTGAAGAGGATGGCTCCGTGTCAGCTCCTTTGAAGATGGCTCTGCTCCGCTCTGGATGGAGGAAGATTGAAGACGCCGCCTGGATGAACACTTCTACCGAATGGAGGACCTCTTCTTGCCCTGCTTGGATGAAGACTTCTACCGGATCAAGGACCTCCACTGCGCACCTTGGATGAAGAATTCGGCTCGGCTGGGTGAAGACGACTCAAGGTAGGGAGATCTTCAGGGGGTTAGCGATAGGTTTTTCTAAGGGGGTTTGGGTGGGTTAGAGTAGGGGTATGTGGGTGGTGGGTTGTAATGTTGGGGGGTATTGTATTTTTATTTTCAGGTAAAAGAGCTGATTACTTTGGGGCAATGCCCTGCAAAAAGCCCTTTTAAGGGCTGGTAATAGAGCTGATTACTTTGGTAGTTTAGAATAGGGTAGGGCATTTTTTTATTTTGGGGGGATTTTTTATTTTATTAGGGGGCTTAGATTAGGTGTAATTAGTTTAAACTTCTTGTAATTCTTTTTTATTTTTTGTAATTTAGTGGGGGGTTTTGTATTATAGAATAGTTTATTTTATTGTATTGTAGGTAATTTATTTATTTAATTAATTTATTGATAGTGTAGTGTTAGGTGTACTTGTAACTTAGGTTAGGATTTATTTTACAGGTAATTTTGTAATTATTTTAACTAGGTAGCTATTGTACCTAGTTAAAATAATACAAAGTTGCCTGTAAAATAAATATAAATTCTAAAATATCTACAATGTAACTATTAATAATTAATTTTGTTAATGTTAGAAAATTATTTTGTTTCATTTAAATTATATTTATGTTAGGGGGGGTTAGGGTTAAGGTTAGAGTTAGGTTTAGGGGTTAATAACTTTATTATAGTAGTGGCAACGATGCGGGCGGGAGATTAGGGGTTAATAATAGTAGGTAGGTGGTGGCGATGTTATGGAGGGCAGATTAGGGGTTAATAACATTTATTATAGTGTTTGCGAGGCGGGAGTGCAGCGGTTTAGGGGTTAATACATTTATTATAGTGGCGGCGAGGTCCGGTCGGCAGATTAGGGGTTAATAAGTGTAGGTAAGGTAGCGGCGACGTTGGGGGGCAGATTAGGGGGTAATAAATATAATATAGGGGTCGGCGGTGTTAGGGGCAGCAGATTAGGGGTTCATAGGGATAATGTAGGTTGCGGCGGTGTCCGGAGCGGCAGATTAGGGGTTAATAGTATAATGCAGGTGTCAGCGATAGCGGGGCGGCAGATTAGGTTAGATTTTTTTTCAGCCCAAACTGCCCCATTGTTTCCTATGGGGATATCGTGCACGAGCATGTTTTTCCAGCTCACCGCTACCGTAGGCAACGCTGGTATTGAGGGTTGATGTGGAGCTAAATTAGGCTCAACGCACCCTTTTCTGAGGCTAACGCAGCCCCTCAGACAACTTTAAATACCAGCGTTGTCTTAAGGGTGCGCTGGGAAAAAAAGCAGCATTAGCTACGCGGGTCTTTACCGACAAAACTCTAAATCTAGCCATTAGTTAGTTGCGGCTGGGTCCGGGAGCGGCGGAATAGGGGTTAATAACTTTATTTAGTTGCGGCGGGGTCCGGGAGCGGCAGAATAGGGTTAATAAGTTTATGTAGTTGCGGCAGGGTCCGGGAGTGGCGGAATAGGGGTTAATAACTTTATTAGAGTTGCGGTGGGCTCCGGGAGCGAAAGGATAGGGGTTAATAACTTTATTTAGTTGCGGCGGGGTCCGGGAGCGGCAGAATAGGGTTAATAAGTTTATGTAGTTGCGGCAGGGTCCGGGAGTGGCGGAATAGGGGTTAATAACTTTATTAGATTTGCGGTGGGCTCCGGGAGCGAAAGGATAGGGGTTAATACATTTATTAGAGTTGCGGTGGGGTCGGGGAGCGGCGGGATAGGGGTTAATAACTTTATTTAGTTGTGGCAGGGGCCGGGAGCGGCGGGATAGGGGTTAAACAGTTTAGTATAGTGGCGCAGTTTAGTGACAGGGTATAAATAAAGCTGTGAAAAACCTGAATAGCAGCGAGATCGATGACTGTTAGTTGACAACAGTCCGCTGCTCATCGCCCCGTACTTGGTGTGCAGCTTTTTGACAGCTTTTTTGTTAAATATGGAGAGCATATTCAGGTCCGCAGCCGCGATGTTAGGTGATGTCAGGCAAGCGTATTGGTGCCGTTGAATGCAAGTAAGTTGATGGCTTGTTAAGTAGGCCTCATAGTCTGCCATTAGGTTAGCTTCCACAAAGCTCATAAAACACTGTTTTTTGTAAGGCTCTATAAAAACACTGTTTACAGTGTACATAATTAAATTATTTTTTATTGATAGTTTAGGGTATGTCTATTTATATGAGCATCCACCTGTAGACCTAGAGGGCTTATAGTACAGGAAAAGGAGTTTATGTTTTTGGGTGTTTTTCATTCCACACGTGCCACTCTAAGCAAATGTCTAGTCTTCCTATAGGAAAATTCACCTAGGGCTAATAGAATGAAACACAAACTTAACAAATTGGCTTTCTGAGGCTTCAAAACCGTTGTTTGTTTTGCTTGTGGGAAACACCTGCAATTAATATAGTTAATTATGAGAAATGAAATAACTCTGAAAAATACACATTATACTTATAGTATTATATTGATTAGAAGACCCTGGGTCAGATTACAAGTGGAGCGCTAACAGTTATGTGTTAGCAATAAGGGTTATATTGCGGGTGTTTGAGCTCGTCAGGTTTTTTGCTCATATTACAGGTTGAAAGTAAATGCGATCGCTTGAGCTCAACTAAAGTTAACATTCATTGGGTTACCTACCGCGTCCTCAGAGCTCTGGTTAACTGTTTGCGAAACAAAAAAGTGTCACAAAATGCATAATTTTTTTTTTTACAAAAATACAGTTACACTCATAATAACTCTATCTAATAAAAATTAATACAAAAAATATTGCACACAATGTTATAAGGGCTCAAAGATATGAGGTCTCAGGTGTTAGGGAAAAAAAGAAGGCAAAGGGCTTTAAGATAGAGATATATACATGTGTCTAAAGATGGATATGTATGTGAATGTATATATAGCCACAAAATAACAAGAGTATTGCATTGAGCAATGATACTTTTTTATTTTTATTGGACTAACTATACATTTATAAGTTGACAAGTTTTCGAAAGAATGTCCTCCTTTTTCAAGAAGCATCAGTATCAAAGTATCATTGCTCAATGCAGTATCAAAGTATCATTGCTCAATGCAATACTCTTTTTATTTTGATATCTAAATCTCTGGACTAACACGGCTACTCCAATTAACGTATATATATATATTATATATTATATAATATATATATATATATATATATATATACAACCCCAATTCCGAAAAAGTTGCCAAAACGCTTGATAAGTGGTATTAAAAGAAAAGGTGATGTTATACAGTGGTAAACAGTTGACTTTTTTGGAACGTGTTGTAGTCATCAGATTTAAAATGTGTATATTTTCAAAAATACATTAAATTCACAAAGTAAAACATCAAATAATGTGTTAATAAGCGGCTAGATTACGAGTTTTGCGTTAGAGGCTGTGCGGTGCTAACAAGCAGTTTATGCTCACCACTCACAGACAGCACTGGTATTACGGGTTTTTACAAACCCGGCGTTAACCGCAAAAAAGTGATCGTAGAGCAAAATTTTGCTCCACATCTCACCTCAATACCAGCGCTGCTTACGATAGCGGTGAGCTGTCTGAACGTGCTCGTGCACAATTTCCCCATAGGAATCAATGGGGGAGAGCCGGCTAAAAAAAAAACTAACACCTGCAAAAAAGCAGCGTAAAGCTCCTAACGCAGCCCCATTGATTCCTATGGGGAAAATACATTTATGTCTACACCTAACACCCTAACATGAACTCCGATTTTAAACACCCCTAATCTTACACTTATTAACCCCTAATCTAACGCCCCCAATGTCGCCAAACCTACCTACACTTATTAACCCCTAATCTGCCACCCCCAACATTGCCGCCACTATATTAAAGTTATTAACCCCTAAACCTAAGTCTAACCCTAACCCCCCCTAACTTAAATATAATTTAAATAAATCTAAATAAAATTACTATCATTAACTAAATTGTTCCTATTTAACACTAAATACTTACCTATAAAATAAACCCTAAGCTAGATACAATATAACTAATAATTACATTGTATCTAGTTTAGGGTTTATTTTTATTTTACAGGCAATTTTGTATTTATTTTAACTAGGTAGAATAGTTATTAACTATTTAATAACTGCCTAGCTAAAATAAAGACAAAAGTACCTGTAAAATAAAACCTAACCTGTTACAATTACACCTAACACTACCACTATAATTAAATTAATTCCCTAAATTAAATAAAATTATCTAAAGTACAAAAAACCCCCACTAAATTACAGAAAATAATAAACAAATTACAAGATTTTTAAACTAATTACACCTATTTTAATCCCCCTAAAAAAATAAAAATGCCCCCCCAAAATAAAAAACCATACCCTACACTAAATTACAAATAGCCCTTAAAAGGACCTTTTGCGGGGCATTGCCCATAAGTAATCAGCTCTTTTACCTGTAAAAAAAAGTATAAATCCCCCCCCAACATTAAAACCCACCACCCACACAACCAACCCTACTCTAAAACCCACCTAATCCCCCTTAAAAAAAACCTAACACTAACCCCCTGAAGATCACCCTACCGGGCAGAAGTGGTCCTCCAGGCAGGCAGAAGTCTTCATCCAAGCCGGGCAGAAATGGTCCTCCAGACGGGCAGAAGTCTTCATCGAGACGGCATCTTCTATCTTCATCCATCCGGCATCCTCTTCTTTCCACGGCTATGACTGAATGAAGGTTTCTTTAAATGACGTCATCCAAGGTGGCGTCCCTTCAATTCCGATTGGCTGATAGAATTCTATCAGCCAATCGGAATTAAGGTAGGAAAAATCATAATGGCTGATGCAATCAGCCAATAGGATTGAACTTCAATCCTATTGACTGATCCAATCAGCCAATAGGATTGAGCTGGCCTTCTATTGGCTGTTCCAATCAGCCAATAGAATGCCAACTCAATCCTATTGGCTGATTTCATCAGCCAATAGGATTTTTTCTACCTTAATTCTGATTGGCTGATAGAATTATATCAGCCAATTGGAATTGAAGGGACGCCATATTGGATGACGTCATTTAAAGGAACCTTCATTCAGTTGTAGCCGTGGAAAGAAGAGGATGCTCCGCATTGGATGTCTTGAAGATGGACCCGCTCCGCGCCGGATGGATGAAGATAGAAGATGCCGTCTGCCCATCTGGAGGACCACTTCTGCCCGGCTTGGATGAAGACTTCTGCCCATCTGGAGGACCACTTCTGCCCGGTTGGATGAAGACATCTCCCAGTAGGGTGATCTTCAGGGGATTAGTGTTAGGTTTTTTAAGGGGGGATTGGGTGGGTTTTAGAATAGGGTTGGTTGGGTGGGTGGTGGGTTTTAATGTTGGGGGAGGATTTGTAATTTTTTTTACAGGTAAAAGAGCTGATTACTTTGGGGCAATGTCCCGCAAAAGGCCCTTTTAAAGACTATTTGTAATTTAGTGTAGGGTAGGGCTTTTTTATTTTGGAGGGCTTTTTTATTTTGTTAGGGGGATTAGATTAGGTGTAATTAGTTTCAAAATCTTGTTATTTGTTTATTATTTTCTGTAATTTAGTGGGGGGGGGTTGTACTTTAAATAATTTTATTTAATTTAGGGAATTCATTTAATTATAGTGTAGTGTTAGGTGTAATTGTAACTTAGGTTAGGTTTTATTTTACAGGTACTTTTGTATTTATTTTAGCTAGGTGGTTATTAAATAGTTAATAACTATTTAATAACTATTCTACCTAGTTAAAATAAATACAAACTTGCCTATAAAATAAAAATAAACCCTAAACTAGCTACAATGTAATTATTAGCTATATTGTAGCTAGCTTAGGGTTTATTTTATAGGTAAGTATTTAGTTTTAAATAGGAATAATTTAGTTAATGATTGGAATTTTATTTATATTTATTTAAATTATATTTAAGTTAGAGGGGTTAGGGTTAGGGTTAGACTTAAATTTAGGGGTTAATAACTTTAATATAGTGGGGGCGACGTTGGGGGTGGCAGATTAGGGGTTAATAAATGTAGTTAGGTGTCGGCGATGTTAGGGATGGCAGATTAGAGGTTAATAAAATTTAACTAGTGTTTGCGAGGCGGGAGTGCGGCGGTTTAGGGGTTAATATATTTATTATTGTGGCGGCGATGTTCGGTTCAGCAGAAAGTGTTTGCGATGTGGGAGGGCCTCGGTTTAGGGGTTAATAGATAGTTTATGGGTGTTAGTGTACTTTTTAGCACTTTAGTTAAGAGTTTTATGCTACGGCGTTGTAGTGTAAAACTCTTAAAGGGCCACTGTAAGTAAATATTTTCTATGCCTGTTACTAACTAACTACCCCAAATACGCTTTTTATCAAAAGCATTTCATTAACATACCTCTACCGTATACCAGAAATCTTGTCTGCAAATTTAATTGTTTTTGAAACCCACTCCGTGGGTATCCTTTGCTCTGTACCAATCCGTTTACAATACCTAGGTTTCAAAATGGCGCTTTAAACACAAACGGCTAGATTTAGAGTTTGGCGTTAGCCGTCAAAACCAGCGTTAGGGGCTCCTAACGCTGGTTTTGGGCTACCGCTGGTATTTAGAGTAAGTCAGGAAAGGGTCTAACGCTCACTTTGCAGCCGCAACTTTTCCATACCGCAGATCCCCCTACGCCATTTGCGTATCCTATCTTTTCAATGGGATCTTTCTAACGCTGGTATTTAGAGTCTTGGCTGAAGTGAGCGTTAGAAATCTAACGACAAAACTCCAGCCGCAGAAAAAAGTCAGTAGTTAAGAGCTTTCTGGGCTAACGCCGGTTCATAAAGCTCTTAACTACTGTGCTCTAAAGTACAATAACACCCATAAACTACCTATGTACCCCTAAACCGAGGCCCCCCCACATCGCCGCCACTCTATTAAAAATTTTTAACCCCTAATCTGCCGACCGCACACCGCCGCCACCTACGTTATCCCTATGTACCCCTAATCTGCTGCCCCTAACACCGCCGACCCCTATATTATATTTATTAACCCCTAATCTGCTGCCCCCAACGTCGCCTCCACCTACCTACAATTATTAACCCCTAATCTGCCGACCGGACCTCACCGCTACTATAATAAAGTTATAAACCCCTAATCCGCCTCACTCCCGCCTCAATAACCCTATAATAAATAGTATTAACCCCTAATCTGCCCTCCCTAACATCGCCGACATCTAACTTCAAGTATTAACCCCTAATATGCCGACCGGACCTCACCGCTACTCTAATAAATTTATTAACCCCTAAAGCTAAGTCTAACCCTAACACCCCCCTAAGTTAAATATAATTTAAATCTAACGAAATAAATTAACTCTTATTAAATAAATTATTCCTATTTAAAGCTAAATACTTACCTGTAAAATAAACCCTAATATAGCTACAATATAAATAATAATTATATTGTAGCTATCTTAGGATTTATTTTTATTTTACAGGCAACTTTCAATTTATTTTAACTAGGTACAAAAGCTATTAAATAGTTATTAACTATTTAATAGCTACCTAGCTAAAATAAAGAGAAATTTACCTGTAAAATAAAAACTAACCTAAGTTACAATTACACCTAACACTACACTATACTTTAATAAATTATTCCTATTTAAAACTAAATACTTACCTGTAAAATAAACCCTAAGATAGCTACAATGTAATTAATAATTACATTGTAGCTATTTTAGGATTTATATTTATTTTACAGGTAACTTTGTATTTATTTTAGCTAGTTATAATAGTTATTAAATAGTTATTAGCTATTTAATAACTACCTAGCTAAAAGAAATACAAAATTACCTATAAAATAAATCCTAAACTAAGTTACAATTAAACCTAACACTACACTATCATTAAATTAATTAAATAAATTAACTACAAATAACTAAATTTAAATACAATTTCATAAACTAACTAAAGTACAAAAAATAAAAAAAGCTAAGTTACAAAAAATAAAAAAAATAAGTTACAAACATTTTAAAAATATTACAACAATTTTAAGCTAATTACACCTAATCTAAGCCCCCTAATAAAATAACAAAGCCCCCAAAATAAAAAAATGCCCTACCCTATTCTAAATTAAAAAAGTTCAAAGCTCTTTTACCTTACCAGCCCTTAAAAGGGCCTTTTGCGGGGCATGCCCCAAAGAAAACTGCTCTTTTGCCTGTAAAAGAAAAATACAACCCCCCCCAACATTAAAACTCACCACCCACATACCCCTAATCTAACCCAAACCCCCCTTAAATAAACCTAACACTAATCCCCTGAAGATCATCCTACCTTGAGTCGTCTTCACTCAGCCGAGCCACCGATGGAACCGAAGAGGAGATCCGGAGCGGCAGAAGTGATCCTCCAAGGAGCGCTGAAGAAGTCTTCCATCCGATGAAGTGATCCTCCAGGCGGCGCAGAAGAAGTCTTCCATCCGGGCGATGTCATCTTCCAAGCGGCGCTGAAGAAGTCTTCATCCGGGCGATGTCATCTTCCAAGCGGGGTCTTCAATCTTCTTCTTCAGGATCCATCTTCATTCCGCCGACGCGGAACATCCTTCTTCCCCGACGGACTACCGACGAATGAAGGCTCCTTTAAGGGACGTCATCCAAGATGGCGTCCCTCGAATTCCGATTGGCTGATAGGATTCTATCAGCCAATCGGAATTAAGGTAGGAAAAATCTGATTGGCTGATTGAATCAGCCAATCAGATTGAGCTTGCATTCTATTGGCTGTTCCGATCAGCCAATAGAATGCGAGCTCAATCTGATTGGCTGATTGGATCAGCCAATCGGATTGAACTTGAATCTGATTGGCTGATTCCGATTGGCTGACAAAACTCTAAATCTAGCCGAAAGTTATTGGTTTAAGTATTTTGAACACGCAGTGCTGAAAATAGTGGGCAGGATAACGTGACATCATCGGCGAATAAAAGATATAACTTTTAGAACGTTATGAAACTTCGTTTTGGAGAAATTATAGGTCAGTAGGTTTTAATTAATGTTTATTAACTTTAATATGTTAGTTGTTTAGCTTAAAAATTATAGCAGAAAGTAATCCTTTAACTACTGACTTTTAAATGCGGTACCAGGCTTGACAGGAGAGGGTCTACCGCTCACTTTTTGGCAGACTCGTAATACCGGCGCTATGCAAGTCCCATTGAAAAAAGAGGATACGCAATTGACGTAAGTGGATTTGCGGTATTTCCGAGTCTGGCCCAAAAAGTTAACGGTACACCTGTACCTGCAAGACTCGTAATACCAGCGGGCATTAAAAAGCAGCATTGGGACCGGCTAACGCTGCTTTTTAAGCCTAACGCAAGACTCGTAATCTAGCCAAAGGTGTTTTCAATATATTACAGGGTGAATTGAATTTTCAAATTATTATTTTTGTTTGTTTTTTTGCATTCTCCATTCTAACCCAACTTTTTCGGAATTGGGGATATATATATATAGACAAAACAAAAACTTGTACTCGCTGGTCTTTACAATAAAGTCTGAGGAAGGGGATACTTTGTATACTTTGAGAGTGCAAGTTTTTTATTTGCTTATTGATCCCACTAGCACCCAGGCAGTGGTTGAATGGACTGAGAGTGCACATCTCAGCCATATTTTTATATCTATATATATAAAACTATTATACTAAAATTACATTAAACTAACAATTAAATTAACTATATTACATATTTAAAAACCTAACCCTACTAAAGTTATTTAAATCTACTATTAAAAATTACTAAGTTACAAAAAAATAACAACTAAGTTACACAAAATAAAAAACACTAAGTTACACAAAATAAAAAATAAATTATCAAATATTTAAACTAATAACACCTAATCTAATAGCCCTATCAAAATAAAAAAGCCCCCCCAAAATAAAAAAAAAACCTAGCCTACACTAAACTACCAATAGCTATTAAAGTTGCAGTGGGCTCCGGGAGCGGAGGGATAGGGGTTAATACATGTATTTAGTTGCAGTGAACTCTGGGAGCAGCGGGATAGGGGTTAATACATTTATTTAGTTGCATCGGGGTCTTTGAGCGGAGGGATAGGGGTTAATACGTTTATTTAGTTAAGGCAGTGTCGAGGAGCAGTGGAATAGGGGTTAATAACATTATGTAGGTGGCGGCAGATTAGGGGTGTTTAGACTCGGGGTATATGTTAGGGTGTTAGTTGTAAACATAATTTGTTTTCTACCATAGAAATCAATGGGATATCTGGCAGCATCGAACATAAGCTTTCGCTGCTTTCAGACTCCGATTGATTCCTCAGAATGTACAAGGAGATGCAAGGAGATTTGCAGCACAAAGAAAAGACTGCTGGTTACTGGACTAGTTAAATGCTTAGAACCCACTGTAAAAGTATTCTTCGATTCATAGCAAAAGATTCAGATATTTTAAAATATCACAGACATACCATTTACACTAAATAACTTTATTGGGAGAAAAAAAATATGTCAGTCCAGCAGGACTGGTACTCACGCACACACACACATACAGTTAAAACTTGCTGAAACTCAAGTAGTAAATTTATCTAGAGTGCACCTGTATAATGCTAATTAGTTGCTCACAAGAGGTACATATAATATATGTGTTTATACAAATGATTAACCCTTGGGAGTGAACAAATTGATATAAACAGTGGCAGCGTAAGATATCTAATATATTTGTTAGCCTATACTGAAAAGTACCAAACTATTGTAAATGATGCATGATGAAATGTATATATTTGTGCGTTAGGGTGTAAGTCTCTTAATCCAAAAGACACACCGTGAAAATATACTGGTAATTCAATCATATACAATGATAATAGTTACAAAGTTTGTTAGGCTTATTGTTACAAATGTTGCAGCCTGTAGTAATTTAATGTTAGGAAACCTAAATTGTTGTTTTTTAAACAAAAACGTTGGTAGTTGTAAGGTATGGTATATGCCTTTAAGGTCACAAAAGTTGACAGCTGTGTTATTATAAAGTTTGCGCAAGTTGTATCAACAATATTTTATCCATGTATATCTATTGTTGCAAAGATTATCGTTGTAATAACAGGCACCGACCCAAAAATATGAGCTGGCAATATTATGTTTATATATTAGCAAAGAATATAAATAAATATTGATTCAACACTTGCCAGCGAATATTACAGGTATCAGTACTCTGTAGCGCAAAAAAATATCCACAGCATTAAGCCGTTTAAATCTCTCTATACCCCTTATACCTTGGATACTCGCTTATCCAGAAATAAATAAATATAGGATCCTAAATACAGCTCCTGCTATGTGGTGAGCCAACAAGTTAGCTAGTAAAGAGAATTATCAGACTAAGCTACAAAAAGGTCTCTTCTATAGCGGAGACCTGATTTACATTTAACTGCCACTGTTAGTAAAGATCACAATTAAGGTGCAATTCGAATATTAAACTGAGTCAGCTTTCTAAAATAGAGGTTCCATAACCTCGTGGTAGTACCCCTGACGCGCGTTTCACATAACGCTTCCTCAGAGAGGTACGCACTGGCCGGACAGAGCGGGTAATATCCAAGTCTAAGACCCGCCCCTATTTTCCAATTGGTTCTCCACAATTTCACCATGCATAGTTCTGATTGGTTGACATTAAGTGTCAACTATATTGACATCGGCTGAATGCAGTAGCGTCATGAGCTGGCTACTACTGATATGTGAGAGAAATTGCCTAAGTGTTCAGAGATTGAAGCGGCTATATATGTCACTATCATAACGCAGCATCCAAAAAAATAGAAAAACGGGGAACGTGGTGTATATTATGGTTGCATGATTTTTTTATGTGAACAAGGTTACTTATAATGATATGAATTCTCAGATTTTGCGATGATATTTGTTATTGTTTGTATACATAATATATGTTTACAAATGTGTAATCTACAAATAGCACTGCTATGCATGTCTTGAATGTATGAATAATGATCTTATTTCAAAGCAGATACATTATTAATCAACTGCCCGAAGGGCTGTGAATGAACCAAAAAATAATAAATAAAATAAATAAAATAAAGAAATAGTCAATGAATAACAGGAGGAAAACAGAAATATTACTGTATCTGATTCAGAAAATACATCTATTATTAATAGTGATTTAACAAATTATAGTTAAATTATGATAACGATGCAAGTGATTGTGCCTGAATGAATATTTGTGTATTGTAAGTGAAAAAAATATATCCGTTGGTAATACCAACTCAACAAAAGATAGGTTGATGAGTGAGGGGAATGATATCGTTGTTAAAAAAAAAAATAAGTGGTAGCTTGGTGAAAATTGAGTGAAAATGAACTTATTTTAATGTAGGATCAAAATAGTGATCGGTTAATTATAGTGCTCTTAAGTTTGTGTGAAATAAATGCTGAATAAAAAAGAGGAAAAGTGAAGAGTGAGTTTTTGAAAAAATTCTAAAGTCAAAATTACAAAGTGCTACTATTATTGTAGTAATGTATAGTAGAGAAGTGTGGGATATAGCTTGTATTCACATATGCATACTTGAGTAGAGCCAGGTCTTATATTTACACAAGCATGCTAAGATAGAACCAGATCATAGTGGGGATACATTTTTATAAGTAAACGTTGTAATTGTTATATTCATTTAACCCATAACGGTATTAAGTAGATTTATCCAGCGGCATTCTGCTTTCAATAGTGAATTTTCAAGACTGCCCCCTCTGATACCAAGGGAGATTTTCTGAAGAACAGAGAATTTGCAACACTAGTGATCTTTTTTCCGTTTTGTTGGTCTTTTTCTGCGTTTTTGATGATGTTTTTGTGTTCTAATATTCTAACTCTTGCTTCTCTGGTGGTCATGCCTACATAGGCTTTCTCACATTCGCAGTAAATGACATAAATGACACCTTTTTTTCTCCCAATAAAGTTATTTAATGTAAATGGCTATGTCTGTGATATTTTAAAATATCTAAATCTTTTGCTATGAATCGAAGAATACTTTTACAGTGGGTTCTAAGCATTTAACTAGTCCAGTAACCAGCAGTCTTTTCTTTGTGCTGCAAATCTCCTTGCATCTCCTTGTACATTCTGATGTATATTACTGCTTCAGGTTCTGGAATTTAAGGGTTACAAGTAATAAATATTTTTGATTTATCCCTTAAATTTTGATTAATAAACCCACTTAAACTTTCCCTCATCTTTTTCCCCCGTAAATCCGATTGATTCCTATGGCATCCGCGGCCTCCAGGGTGGCGGATTGAAAACCAGGTTCGCTGGGCCAGAATAGTGGCGAGCGTACCTGTTAGAAGTTTGATAACTTGCAAAAGTTGTCAGATAGTGCCGAATTTGTATTCGGAACATCTGTAATGACGTAAGCATTGATCTGTGTCGGATTGAGACCGGCGGATCGTATGTTACGGCACAAATTTCATCTTTTGCCGGTCTGTAGGCTTTGATAAATGGGTGGAATCAGGCTTGCCACAATTAAGCTGCGGAATTCCAGCGTATTTGCGGTTGACGGCTTGATAAATATCCCTCTATAACTGTCCTTTACGTTTTTGGATCCTAAATGTATAATTTTGCTCTTGGTAATATTACATTTTAGATCCAATATATTTGCTCAGTCCTCCAGTATTTTTAATATTACTGCTCATTTGATCCACTCCTCCTGGAATATAATCTCTGTTACAAGTTTTTGTATAATCAGCAAACAAGCAAACTTCCCCTCAAGCCAATAGGATTGAAGTTCAATCCTATTGGCTGATCCAATCAGCCAATAGAATGCAAGCTCAATCCTATTGGCTGATTGGATCAGCCAATAGGATTGAACTTCAAGGATTTTTTCTACCTTAATTCCGATTGGGGGGGGGATTTTTTATTTTGATAGGGCTATTCCATTAGGTGTAATTCGTTTTTATTTTTAATAATTGTAGGTAGGTGGCGTCGATGTTAGGGTCGGCAGATTAGGGGTTAATAATATTTAACTAATGTTTGCGAGGCGGAAGTCCGGCCGTTTAGGGGTTAATATGTTTATTATAGTGGCGGCGGCGTTGGGGGTAGCAGATTAGAGGTTAATAAATGTAGGTAGGTGGCGGCGACATTGGGGGTGGCAGATTAGGGGTTAATAAATATAATGTAGGAGTCGGCGATGTTGGGGGCAGCAGATTAGGGGTTCATAAGTATAATGTAGGTGGTGGCGGTGTGCGGAGCGACAGATTAGGGGTTAATAATATAATGTAGGTGTCGGTGATGTCGGGGGCGTCAGATTAGGGGTTAATAAGTGTAAGATTAGGGGTGTTTAGACTTGAGGTTCATATTAGGGTGTTAGGTGTAGACATAAAATGTATTTCCCCATAGGAATCAATGGGGCTGTGTAAAGGAGCTTTACGCTGCTTTTTGGCAGGTGTTAGACTTTTTTTCAGCCGGCTCTCCCCATTGATTCCTATGGGGAAATCGTGCACGAGCACGTTACACCAGCTCACCGGTAACGTAAGCAGTGCTGTTATTGGAGTGCGGTAAGGAGCAAAATTTTGCTCAATGCTCACTTCTTGTCTGGTTTGTAAAAACCCGTAATACCAGCGCTGTCTGTAAGTGAGCGGTGAGCATAAACTGCTCGTTAGCACTGCATAGCCTCTAACGCAAAACTCGTAATCTAATATAAAAAGCAATGTTCTCCACCTTAGCTATCCCTTTTCAGCCATATCACTCTCGCCTGCTTTTCAGTGGCGATATTTCCCAGTGTGACAAATCCAGTGAATGTGCAGTGAAAATGTATATTCATTTGCATAATTTGAAGTGTTACTACACAGAAAACATTTTTTATTTTTGCGAACGCACAGTCTGTTTTGTTTAAACAAGCTTTTAAGACAGCTCCCCCCCACCTACATCGCAGCTCAGTGGCGATGTCGGTGGACTTCGGGTGAAGTTGGCAACCCCATTATATCCTATGGGAGACACATCGCCACTCAGCAGCGCGATGTTTAGCCCACTTTTTTGGAATACATTAACAAACCTATAGAGGCCCATTTATCAAGCTCCGTATGGAGCAGATAACAGAGCTCACATTATTTCTATGGGAGAGAGCTCATCATTCGCAGGGAAAGTCCATTTTCTTTGAAGCTCACGGTAGCAATAACCAGCCAGTTGTAATGGCTGGTTATTTATCGCGCACCCACAAACAGACAAATTTTGCCAATTTGCCGGTGCTCAATAAATTATTGCTCCACTTGTAATCTAGCCCTAAGTTGTTTTGCTATGCACTATTAAGCATTTTATATTTTAACCATTTCAGAGTGTCTACTGCCCTTTAAGCCGGAACTACTGATGTATATAAGTACAATTATACATACAATTACCCTCTGTAGAGTAACTGAGGCATTCATCCTCATTCAAGGGGTCATGTGTACAAAGGTGCTTCCAGTATTTATGTTCACTTGTTCATACACGAGCTGCCCTAAGCAAGTTTCTATTTCATTCCTATTGTTTTGTTTCATTATTTATTTAGCAGGCTAGAACAGGTAAGCAAGTCAATAGACATAATGCAACATTTGCTAAGATCTGTCAGTCTGAAGATTGTATTTAGTCTAGAGGGCAGCTTCTGCCAGTGGCTTTCTCTATATAGCTCTAGGTCTGGACTTCTAGAGGGATATTTAATGCATGGTGAAGTGCCATGGTTACATTCAAATTGTTTTTGTTTTTTTGAACTTTTGAATTCTAAACATGTCATAATCCCATCTCCCAAAACAATGTAAGCTATAAGGAATGTGAGAGAACATGATTAAATGATTATTATATTATTATGTTTTGTATTATTATTATTGTTATTATTATTATTAATTATTATTAATAATAATACATATTAACAATAATTTGATTGAATAATATTGTAAAATAAGAACCCTAAAGTGTTCGTCTGTTTATTTTAATAAATCTACTTGTGTTGCTGGGCATCGCCCTGAACAAGATCAGCAGCAACATGTACAGTAGGAGATGCTTGTTGTACCCTTATGGTGCACATCATGTTATAGATGGTGGCTCATTGGTAAGGAAAAAGTGACTCATGTGGGTGCTTATTCATAGTTGCCAACATTTAAAAAAAAGTTCCAGGGACACTTTGCAGCAGAGCAAGCAAGCGGGTTACTGTAGTATTGATGCTCTACTGTTCAACTGCTCCACCCACTCAGTTCTGCGATCTTAACACACCCATTTGATAGTAATATTATAATTTAGATTTATTATACAGATTACAGTACCAAGCTCTTACACCTACCCCATAATATTGACAGTAGCAGTCTATTGAACACATTCAGGGCATATAGTTACTGTTACAACGCTGCATTAAAATTAGGCAGATAATTTGTCAACCCATTTAATAGTAATAGCAATAATCCAGTAAGAGTTAATTATGTTTAAATAACACATGCGTTCCATTTTTTCCCCACTGATATTACAAGTCGTGAGCAATCGCCTTTTCCGCTTCAATCTTTACCGAGATCTAAGAGCTGTGGTAAACTGTGTTCCGAAATTAAAAAATTGCACAAAACACAAAAAAAAAACAAAGTACACTTACACCCATATGGGGCATATTTATCAAGCTCAGTATGGAGCTTCAGGCCCCTTGTTTCCGGTGAGCCTTCATAACTTGTCTGCCTGCTCTGAGGCAGCGGACAGAAATCAACCCGATCAAATACGATCGGGTTGATTGACACCCCCTGCTAGTGGCCGATTGGCCACGATTCTGCAGGGGGTGGCATTGCACCAGCAGTTCACAAGAACTGCTGGTGCAATGATTTATCAATTTGCGGCAGACATGATACGTTACTTTGTATCATGTCCGCTCGCACATTGATACATATGTCCTATAAACTATAGTATTTACTCCTAAACCACTATCCCCCCCACCCCAAACATTAACTAATACTATTAACCCCTAAGCCGCCATCCCCCCCCACATTGCAAACTACCTAAATAAAATATTAAGAGCATGAATAGAACGTCGGGGGACGAGAAGATAAAAAGATGGAGGAAGGGGCGATGCCGGGATTAAGATAAGAAGATCGTTGCCCGGGATGAAGATAAGAAAATTGCCTCCAGGATAAAAATAGGACCACCGCCGGGATGAAGATGGAGCGCCGCCGCCTGGATTAATCTTTGATGAGTACCATCTTTGGGGTTTATTGTTAGTTTTTTTTTTTTAAGCTTAGGGTTTGTTTTGTTTTTTTAACGGGGCAGCAAAAGAGCTAAATGCCTTATTAACTGTTAGTTTTTTGTAGACTTTTTTTTTTTTTAACACTTTAGGGCAATACCCTACAAAACGTAGGTTTTTTATTTTTTTGCAATGTTAGGTTTTTTTGCTTTTGTAATGGTAGTTTTTTTATTTTTTATTTTTGTAATGGTAGGTTTGTTAGTTTTAAGATAAGGTTAGATTTTTTTACTTTTAAAGGTAAGGCTAGGTTTTTTTTTTTTTTCAGGTTTAAATGTAATGTAAAGTTGTTGTTTTTTTACATGTAAGATTAATCTGTATTGGGGTAATTTAGAAGGTGTTAGGTTAGAGGGGTTTAGATGTTAGTGGTTTACTTTGTGATGGGGGTGTGGTGGTTTAGGGTATAATAGTGTAGTGGGTTACTTTGCGTCATAGGGGTGATGCCGCTTTAGTGGTGTTAATAGTTAGTGGTTTTACTTTGAGATGTAGGGGTGTGGCAGTTTAGGGGTTAATGGTGTAGCAGGCATTTTGCGATGTGGGGGTGTGGTGTTTTAAGAGTTAATAGTTGGCGGTACTTTGCGATCATGGGTGTGTAGCGGTTTAGGGGTTAATAGTGTAGCAGGGTACTTTGTGGTGGGCTATGTGGGCAGTTTAGGGGTTATTAGAGTAGGGACTTATGGTAATTCAGTTTAGCGCGCAAGTATGGTTTGTTTTATTCCACTTTTTCTCTCTCCATTGAAGTCAAAGGGAGAGTACCTTAACTGGTTGTGATATTGTAACTTCTGCTCTTTAGCAAAAATGTTTACTTTGCAACTTGTAATAGGCGCAGTACCCAACGCACGCAAAGAGCAGAAGTCGAGCAAGAGTTAGCATGTGAGCAGGAGCGGTAATTACTGCTTTACAGTCTTTAATTGTAATCTAGGCCTAAATGTGCCAGATAGAGTACGCTTTCTCAGTACCAGTTTACAGTAATCCCTAAAAGTGCCGGCTACAGCATACTTTGTATGAATACGTTAGAACATATAGTTTGATCAGTAACAGAGGTATTAAAATACACACATCTGTAGAAATCCTTGGTTGATAAATAATCTTTTCTGTGATTGTACCTTTTTTTTTTATAACTTAAAAGTAAAAATCTGTGCCTATCCGCTCCAATTTACTTTTTAATTTATGTTTATTTGTGTTCATGTGGTGTGTTTTATATGAAGCATATTAACTACAGATTCAGACCTGAACTCATATTTATTTTTATGTTTTTCATATTCCCTTCAGGCAGAGTAACATATCTCACAGAGAGCCGAAACCTGCTATTTATAAGCATTAATTGCACACAAAAATGTGATAATGACGAATGAGCCCAAGCAAGCCACTTATTCAACAATTCAATGTATGCATGTTTGGGGGAAATGACGATGGATTTTTATATGCTCAGAAAAAATTAACATAAAACGGTTTGCAAATCACAGCATTAACTTTTCCTGGAAACCCTTAACTTGCACTTTGGAATATTTTCTATCTGCTATCAATAACATCTTATGCAATCATTTGTTTATGTGTTGGTTTCTTTGGTTCTTAAAATATTTAGATTTGTTTTTTTATTGCAAAAATCTTTGCTTACTGTAGGCCTAGATTTAGTGTTTGGGGGTAGCCGTGAAAACCCAGCGTTAGAGGCTCCTAACGCTGGTTTTAGGCTACCGCCGGTATTTGGAGTCACTCAAAATAGGTCTAACGCTCCACTTTTCAGCCGCGACTTTTCCATACCGCAGATCCCCTTACGAAATTGCGTATCCTATCTTTTCAATGGGATTTTTAAACTCCAGTATTTAGAGTCGTTTCTGAAGTGAGCGTTAGACATCTAACTGACAAACTCCAGCCGCGAGGAAAAAAGTCAGTAGTTAAGAGCTTTCTGGCTAACGCCGGTTTCTAAAGCTCTTAACTACTGTACTCTAAAGTACACTAACACCCATAAACTACCTATGTACCCCTAAACCGAGGTCCCCCCACATCGCCGACACTCGAAAAAAATTTTTTAAAACCCCTAATCTGCCGACCGACACCTACGTTATACTTATGTACCCCTAATCTGCTGCCCCTAACACCGCCGACCCCTTATATTATATTTATTAACCCCTAATCTGGCCCCCCTCAACGTCGCCTCCACCTGCCTACACTTATTAACCCCTAATCTGCCGAGCCGGACCTGAGCGCTACTATAATAAAGTTATTAACCCCTAATCCGCCTCACTAACCCTATCATAAATAGCTATTAACCCCTAATCTGCCCTCCCTAACATCGCCGACACCTAACTTCAATTATTAACCCCTAATCTGCCAACCGAATCTCGCTGCTATTCTAATAAATGTATTAACCCCTAAAGCTAAGTCTAACCCTAATACTAACACCACCCCCTAAATTAAATATAATTTAAATCTAACGAAATTTAATTAACTCTTATTAAATAAATTATTCCTATTTAAAGCTAAATACTTACCTGTAAAATAAACCCTAATAATAGCTACAATATAAATTATAATTATATTATAGCTATTTTAGGATTATATTTAATTTTACAGGTAACTTTGTATTTATTTTAACCAGGTACAATAGCTATTAAATAGTTAAGAACTATTTAGATAGGCTAAAATATGTTAAAATAATTACAAATTTACCTGTAAAAGAAATCCTAACCTAAGTTACAAATAAACCTAACACTAGACTATCAATAAATACATTAAATAAAATACCTACAATTACCTAAAATTAACCTAACACTACACTATCAATAAATTAATTAAATACAATTACTACAAATAAATACAATTAAATAAACTAGATAAAGTACAAAAAATAAAAAAGAACTAAGTTACAAAAAAATAAAAAATATTTACAAACATAAGAAAAATATTACAACAATTTTAAAACTAATTACACCTACTCTAAGCCCCCTAATAAAATAACAAAGGCCCCCCCAAAATAAAAAAATGCCCTACCCCTATTCTAAATTACTAAAGTTCAAAGCTCTTTTACCTTACCAGCCCTGAACAGGGCCCCTTTGCGGGGCATGCCCCAAGAAATACAGCTCTTTTGCCTTTTTAAAAAAAACATACAATACCCAAGCCCCCCAACATTACAACCCACCACCCACATACCCCTAAATCTAACCCAAACCCCCCTTAAATAAACCTAACACTAAGCCCCTGAAGATCATCCTACCTTGTCTTCACCATACCAGGTTCACACGATCGTTCCAGAAGAGCTCCTCCGATGTCCTGATCCAAGCCAAGCGGGGGGCTGAAGAGGGTCCATGATCCGGCTGAAGTCTTCATCCAAGCGGGGCAGAAGAGGTCTTTCCATCCGATTGAAGTCTTCATCCAGCGGCATCCATCCGAGCGAAGCGGCAGCATCCTGAAGACCTCCACCGCGGAACATCCATCCTGGCCGACGACTGAACGGACAAATTGACGGTTCCTTTAAAATGGACGTCATCCAAGATGGCGTCCCTCGAATTCCGATTGGCTGATAGGATTCTATCAGCCAATCGGAATTAATGGTAGAATATTCTGATTGCTGATGGAATCAGCCAATCAGAATCAAGTTCAATCCGATTGGCTGATTCGATCAGCCAATCAGATTGAGCTCGCATTCTAATTGGCTGTTCCGATCAGCCAATAGAATGCAAGCTCAATCTGATTGGCTGATGGATCAGCCAATCGATTGAACTTGATTCTGATTGGCTGATTCCATCAGCCAATCAGAAATATTCCTTACCTTAATTCCAATTGGCTGATAGAATCCTATCAGCCAATCGGAATTCGAGGGAACGCCCATCTTGGATGACGTCATTTAAAGGAACCGTCATTCGTCGTTCAGTCCGTCGGCCAGGAATGGATGTTCCGCGGTGGAGGTCTTCAGGATGCTGCCGCTTCGCTCCGGATGGATGCTGCTTGGATGAAGACTTCAATCGGATGGAAGACCTCTTTCTGCCCCGCTTGGATGAAGACTTCAGCCGGATCATGGACCTCTTCAGCCCCCGCTTGGGCTTGGATCAGGGACATCGGAGGAGCTCTTCTGGACCGATCGGTGAACCTGTATGGTGAAGACAAGGTAGGATGATCTTCAGGGGCTTAGTGTTAGGTTTATTTAAGGGGGGTTTGGGTTAGATTAGGGGTATGTGGGTGGTGGGTTGTAATGTTGGGGGGCTTGGGTATTGTATGTTTTTTTTAAAAGGCAAAAGAGGCTGTATTTCTTGGGGCATGCCCCGCAAAGGGCCCTGTTCAGGGCTGGTAAGGTAAAAGAGCTTTGAACTTTAGTAATTTTAGAATAGGGTAGGGCATTTTTTTATTTTGGGGGGCTTTGTTATTTTATTAGGGGGCTTAGAGTAGGTGTAATTAGTTTAAAATTGTTGTAATATTTTTCTTATGTTTGTAAATATTTTTTATTTTTTGTAACTTAGTTCTTTTTTATTTTTTGTACTTTAGCTAGTTTATTTAATTGTATTTATTTGAGCAATTTAATTAATTTATTGATAGTGTAGTGTTAGTTAATTGTAGGTAATTGTAGGTATTTATTTAATGTATTTATTGATAGTCTAGTGTTAGGTTTATTTGTAACTTAGGTTTAGGATTTCTTTTACAGGTAAATTTGTAATTATTTTAGCTATTAAATAGTTCTTAACTATTTAATAGCTATTGTACCTGGTTAAAATAAATACAAAGTTACCTGTAAATTAAATATAAGTCCTAAAATAGCTATAATATACTTATTATTTATATTGTAGCTATATTAGGATTATATTTTACAGGTAAGTATTTAGCTTTAAATAGGAATAATTTATTTAATAAGAGTTAATTAATTTCGTTAGATTTAAATTATATTTAACTTAGGGGGGTGTTAGTGTTAGGGTTAGACTTAGCTTTAGGGGTTAATACATTTATTAGAATAGCGGTGAGCTTCCAGTCGGCAGATTAGGGGTTAATGTTTGAAGTTAGGTGTCGGCGATGTTAGGGAGGGCAGATTAGGGGTTAATACTATTTATGATAGGGTTAGTGGAGGCGGATTAGGGGTTAATAACTTTTTTTATAGTAGCGCTCAGGTCCGGTCGGCAGATTAGGGGGGTTAATAAGTGGAGGCAGTGGAGGCGACATTGTGGGGGGCAGATTAGGGGTTAATAAATATAATATAGGGGTCGGCGATGTTAGGAGCAGCAGATTAGGGGTACATAGGGATAATGATAAGTAGCGGGCTGGTTTACGGAGCGGCAGATTAGGGGTTAATAATAATATGCAGGGGTCAGCGATAGCGGGGGCGGCAGAATATGGTTAATAAGTGTAAGGTTAGGGGTGTTTAGACTCGGGGTACAAGTTAGCAGTGGTTAGGTGCAGACGTAGGAAGGGTTACCGCATAGCAAACATGGGGCTGCGTTAAGAGCTGAACGCTGCTTTTTTGCAGATGTTAGGTTTTTTTTCAGCTCAAACAGCCCCATTGTTTCCTATGGGGGAATCGTGCCACAAGCACGTTTTTGAGGCTGGCCGCGTCCGTAAGCAACTCTGGTATCGAGAGTTGAAGCTGCGGTTAAAAATGCTCTAACGCTCTCTTTTTTGGAGCCAACGCAGCCTTTTATGTGGACTCTCAATACCAGAGTTATTTTTATGGTGCGGCCAGAAAAAAGCCGGCGTTAGTTTTTCGGGTCGTTACCCGACAAAACTACCCAAATCTAGCGGTTAGTTTTTTATTGCTGTGACCAATAATCAATTAAATTATTTATTTATTTTCGATATGATTTACAAAATGGAAAAAAAATGGAAATAAATGTTTATATTGCTAATAAAGCTGTGCCAAAATAGACAATAAAGAGAAGCTTGGTCTCCTAGCGCCTGTGTTTTTTTTAGCAAGCAATGGATCCCAGAATTTGGCCTTGTAAAGTCCATGTATGGTAATGTAAGGTAGCTAGTGTACTGGAACGGAATTAAAGGACAGTCTACCATAGATTGTTATTGTTTTTAAAGATAGATAATCCCTTTATACCCATTCCCCAGTTTGCACAACCAACACAATAATATTAATATACTTTTACCTCTGTGATTACCTTGTATCTAGGAACCTTCTTCAGCCCCTGATCACATGACTGTGACTGTTTATTATCTATTTGTCTTAAATTTAGCATTGTTTTGTGCTAAATCTTAAATAACCCCCTGTGCCTGAACACAGTGTTATCTATATGGCCCACGTGTACTTTCTGTCTCTTTGTGTTGAAAAGAGATTTAAAAGCATGTGATAAGAGGCAGCCCTCAAAGGCTTTGAAATTAGCATATGAGCCTACCCATGTTTAGTTTAAACTAAGTAATACCAGAGAAAAAAAGCAAATTTGATAAAAAAAAAAGTAAATTGGAAAGTTGATTAAAATTAAAAGTCCTATATGAATCATGATAGTTTAATTTATACTAGACTGTCCCTTTAAGTACCTGGCCCTCTAGTGGGAAGGAAGACTCTTAGTTGGAGTTAAGTTAGCAACTATGTTGCAAAGTTAGGGGTCAGTTTAGATTACCTGATTTAAGCCCAGGGAGCCAGGGTTCTGCCTCTTTCGCCTGGTGACTACGGCCTGGAAGTTTTCCTGCCTGTTTCCTACATGTTTAAGTTGTGTAAGGTGACGGCATCAGGCCAATAGATGGCTTACTTTCGGTTGCTGGTTAGAGGCAAAAGGCAGGGATAGGGTTAATTGGTCTAGTCTTAGTAAGCCCTTAGCTATTAAGGTATGGAGCCCCCGGAGTTAGTTTGCTACAGGGCTCATTACCTCAGTGCCTTAGAGGCTGGAGCTTCCCCGTTATTCTTTTATGTAATTGATCATGATCTCCTAGTAGTGGAAGGTCACGGCGCTACAATGTCAGAGTACAGAGTCCAGAAGGGTGACAGGCTAATGTGCGGGGATGACGTCCCCCAGGCCATGCCCAGGGCGTCTTTGACTCATGATCGTGGGCAGGGTCCTCGCTAGGCCCCTCCCCCTATCCATTCAATAAGACTCCCTTCAGGAGTTGTGCCCTCTCGCTATATGGGGTTAGTTCTTAGGGCCCTGCTTGCCGCCATAATAGGTTAAGACTTATGAAGCCAAGTTTAAATGTCAATAAATTTGTTATTACAAATAAATGCGACCATCCTATGGTTTTATACCCAGCTCTTCGCGTAGTGTGTTTGAAGGGTTTTAAAGGGTGGATATGTTTTTATATAGTTTGTTAAGGATTCAGAATGGCGACATGAGGGATCAGCACTTATGAATAACAGTTAAAGGGACAGGAAACCCCAAAATTTTCTTTCATGGTTTGGATAGAACAACAATTTTAAACAACTTTTAAACAACTTTCCAACGCTGCATTAAAAATAGGCAGATAATTTGTCAACCCATTTAATAGTAATAGATATAATCCAGCAAGAGTTAAATATGTTTAAATAATATATGCTTTCCATTTTTTCCCCACTGATATTACAAGTCGTGAGCAATCGCCTTTTCCGCTTCACTCTTTTCTGCGATCTAAGAGTTGTGGTAAACTTTGTTCTGAAATTAAAAAATTGCACAAAACACAACAAATATATATTACAAAGTACACTTACACCCATAAACTATAATATTTACTCCTAAACCACCATCACCCCACATCGCAAACATTAAATAATACTATTAACCACTAAACCGCCATCCCCCGCCATACCCAATGGTGTAGCAGGCATTTTGCGATGTGTAGGTCTGGTTTTTTAAGGGTTAATAGTTAGAAGGTACTTTGCGATATGAGTGTGTGGCGGTTTTAGGGGAAGTTTTCCCGCCCGTTCCCTACTTGTTTAAGTTGTGTAAGGTTGCGGCATCAGGCCATTAGATGGCTTCCTTTCGGTAGCTGGTTAGAGACAAATGGCAGGGATAGGGTTAATTGGCCTAGTCTTAGTAAGCCCTTAGCTATTAAGGTATGTATCTCCAGGAGGTAGTTTGCTGCAGGGCTTATTACCTCGGTGCCTTAAGGGCTGGAGCTTCCCCGTAATTATTTTGTGTAATTGATCATGATTTTAGCGCTGCGGAATCTGTTGGCACTCTACAAATAACCGATAATAATAATTTTACTTAGAAGCTCCCAGTTTAGCTCTGTTAAAAAGGCAGCTGGAACACCCACTGCAAGTGGGAAATATAAGATACTCCCCCTCCCCCTTCCTTTGCATATGAAAAGACCCTTTAAACAAACAGGAGCAAGCTGGAGTAGGTATACATCAGTATTCTCTTAAAACTTTGGGGCTTGGTAAGGGGCAATTTTATTTAAAAATAATCAAAACTATAAAAAAATAATAAAAAGAAAACCTGTAAAGGCTATATAAATAGATAATCTACAAAACATTTATGCAAAGAAAAATCTAGTGTATAATGTCCCTTTAAGCTTATAATCTTTTTACCAAATTGAAGTGATAATTTAAAGTATCTTTGGTCTAACTCCTTAGGTTGTACTTTTGTACTTGAGAAACACCTTAGCTTATGCCAAAGAAAGAAAAATAAGTAAATAAATATTTTTTATTTTTTTTTAAAAATACCACTTTCTTAACATATTAAATCTCTGATGTAACACTAAATGTAACGCGTTTATTAGGAACATCTTATTATTTTATCATTATCTATCTACTATGGTTTATAAACTTGATTTAACAGTGGAGCTGTGTAGTCTTTATATTTTATTAGGAAGTAGTTAGTAAAAAAATTGAGTAATTTTAACCATGCCAATATTTTAGCCATAAGCTAAATTATAAACTTAAAGTGAAGGTAAAGTTAGCTGCTCCGCTATCCTCAGTTACATAGTTCATTTAAATTTAAGAGGACTTTGATTCATCTTTTTTTTTACAGTTATATGTAAATACATATTTCGTTGCAATTAAACTATATTTTTTATGACTTACAATTCAACCCGTTTTTCCAATGTCATTTTACTTCCTGATCACATTTTCCTATCTTCCAATCGACTTTCTGGCCGATCGGTGGCTGTGAAGTGACGTCACCGACAATGTAGGGAATTGCGCATGCAGCAAATATTTTTTGGCCATATTTTTTTTTTTTAAATGAGCAGAGAATGCCATCTGTTGAGAATGCGGCTCCACAACATAGGACATCAAATTATTAGCGCTCACAAGTAAGCCTAAAGTATAAGGGTTCTTGCCTTGAAGGAACGATCGAAGATTCACGCATGCGCAATGCCCCTCAGTGCTTGTGAACGCGCATTTGTGCTTACGTGTAGAGCGGGTGGGAGCGCTCTATATGTAAACACACACAAAGATAGGAAGTTGAGGCTGGGCGGAGCAAGCATGATCACAGTATGCAATTTAGATATTAAAATATAAAGTCATATTAAAAAAAAATTAAAAAAAATATAGCGATCTGAATATGTTAATAATATAGAATACATTGATGTGTTGTAAAGCTGCAAAATTTACTTTCACTTTAATTCAACGTTGCAAACGCTTTTCGTGACTGAATTTAATACCTAACTGTAGAAAACTAATAAATGTCCTTTCCATAAGTTCCTGATATCTTTACAGTCCCCACATAGTCTAAGAATAGCTTAGACGTTTGAAGTATTCTGGCTTCAATGTAAATAGTTTTCACTTTATTGCAATTTCAATGAAAATATATTTAAATTGAATCATGTAGGGGCATCATAGAAATTGCAGTTGACATTTATTGTTGGCAAATGAATAAATGATTCATATATGATTTGTAATGTTTATAATATATGTGTATAAATATTCTAGAGCTGCCATTCTTCTTTATGCTGAGCAGCACCAACTGGTATGAAGTAGAGAAAATACAAATGAGTTTTGTTTTAGGACAATAACATATCTAGAAACGTATAGAGATTTATGCATTGACCATGTTTTCTAGAGATGCCTACTCCTTGTGATTGCCTTTAAAGCAGTAGATGTAGGCTGTATTTTTTCATAATGGGCTAGATTACAAGCTGAGCCAATCGGCCGCCAGCGGGGGGGTGTCAATCAACCCGATCATACTTGATCGGGTTGAATTGCGGCTCTGTCTGTCTGCCTGCTCAGAGCAGGCAGACAGGTTATGGGGAAGCGGTCTTTAAACCGCTGCTTCGTAACTGGTGTTTCTGGCGAGCATCTGGAGCTTGATAAATGTGCCCCCAATGGGGCTGATTTATTAAAGTGCGGACGGACATGATACAATGTAGCATATCATGTCTGCTGCACACCGATAAATCATTGCACAAGCAGTTCTTGTGAACTGCTTGTGCAATGCCGCCCCCTGCAGATTTGCGGCCAATCGGCCACTAGCAGTGGGTGTCAATCAGCACGATTGCATTGGATCGGGCAGATTGATGTCCACAGCCTCAGAGCAGGCGGACAAGTTATGGAGCTTTTTAGACCGCTGCTTCATAACTGCTGTTTCCGGCGAGCCTGAAGTCTTGTGCAGAAACAGGGGCATCAAGCTCCATTCGGAGCTTGATAATTAAGCCACCATAAGTAAACCATTATTATTAATAGTATAGCACAAAATTACATGAAGAATGCACTTGTACATCATTGGTTTAGAGCACCCTTAGCTTAGCTCTTAAGTGATGTAAGTGTGGCCTAGACTATTTCTCGAACTCTGGACTTGTAATATGAACGTAGAAATAGAAGCACTATTGATTGCGCTCGAGCAATGTTAATGGAATAATTCTAATATTTTTGCTTTACAATTCTAGTATTCTAGGTCAATATATTTACAATACTGCATTTGGACTCTAGATTGGAATTGCAATGATAGTTTATAATCTGTACCTATTCTGGGGATCTCCTAACAAAAATAGCCAAACTTCGTGTTCATTTTCATGCAAATGTTTGCGCGCAAGCGATAAGGGGTTTATCGCGGGTGTTTGCTCTCATCAGACTTACTGCTCGTATTATGAGTTGAAAGTAAACACGATCGCTTGAGCTCAATTGGGATTTATGCTAGAATGATTACCACATCCTGCTATTTGAAGAACATTCGAAAATGAAATATTAATATTTTGATGTTGTGTTAGCGACTTGAGAATATGCAATTGAGTTTGTGTGCGAGTGGGGTGTTTTTTTCCACTTTTCTTGCTCCTTTGCCTTCTATGGGGAAATACGTTAACATGTTAACAATATTCTTAATTCGTCTTTTTGCGTCCATCCGGTTAGCGTGCGAGCAAAACATTTTACTTTCAATTTGTAATACAAGCGCTACCCGATGCACACAAAAAGATTATGTCTAGTAGGAGCATTAATCTGACCTGTATATATTTAACTTTGGCAATAGTGTCCAGACACCAAATACATTTAAGAGTGCTGTCTGGCTAGTCTCTGTGAATAGCAGGAAGTGTAGGATCTATCCCTAAACACATTATCATATTTCCTAAGAGAACATTAGCAGTAAAAACACAGATTGCTTTTTGCAAAAAGGACAAACAAGGAGATCATGAATATGTAATGCAATAACAGGGCATTACAATGCATAATTCCACTCTAGTGCCAATCAGGAGATTGAGCAGAGATTTTATTCATGTAATC
Organism: Bombina bombina; assembly: GCF_027579735.1. Taxonomy (NCBI): domain Eukaryota; kingdom Metazoa; phylum Chordata; class Amphibia; order Anura; family Bombinatoridae; genus Bombina; species Bombina bombina. The sequence continues at coordinate 221,475,757 of NC_069499.1, forward strand.
TAGTTCTTGGGGTTAGTTTTTTTTCATTGTATGTGTTTATAGAATTCCAAAATGTAAGGAAGAGAAGACACACAGTGGATGCACACATAACCAAATAATCTTTAAAATAAAATGCGTAAGTTTGACCTACAAAACATTTATTTTAAGTAAGCAATTAGATTTATTGGTGCTTTAGACAACTTTTACTATATTATTTTGTAATTAGAAATACCCTTTAGAACCCCAACAATGCTGAAGAAACACAAAGGACAATTAAAGAAAAACAGAGCTCAATGAAGAATAGACGCTTACATTTGATGTCATGTCTGTGAATGATAAAATGCTTTGTTTGTTTTGTGATTCCGTAATTTCTAGACATGTGCACCGCTAAAAAATTCGGTTCGTTTTCGGTTCGGATCGATTCGGACTTTTAGAATTTCGTTTCGGATCGAATCTGATTCGGCAAAATTTGAATAAATTCGTTTCGGATTTATTCGGATCCGAATAAATTCGTTTCAGATTTATTCGGATTCGGCTGAATTCGGTTCTATTCCGTTCCGAAATTCGGTATGTTTTTACTACACTAACACCCATTTAGTACACTAAGTCACTAACACCCATAAACTACCTATGAACCACTAAACCGAGGCCCCCCCCACATCGCAAACCCTATAATAACATTATTTAACCCCTAATCTGCCGATCGGATATCGCCGCCGCCTACATTATAGCTATTAACCCCTAATCTGCTGTCCCTAACACCGCCGACCCCTACATTATAGTTATTAACCCCTAATCTGCCTCCCCCAACGTCGCCGCAATCTAACTACAAGTATTAACCCCTAATTTGCCGACCGAATATCGCCGCCACCTACAGTATAGCTATTAACCCCTAATCTGCTGTCCCTAACACCGCCGACCCCTACATTATAGTTATTAACCCCTAATCTGCCTCCCCCAACGTCGCCGCAATCTAACTATAAGTATTAACCCCTAATCTGCCGACCCGATATCGCCGCCGCCTACATTATAGCTATTAACCCCTAATCTGCTGTCCCTAACACCGCCGACCCCTACATTATAGTTATTAACCCCTAATCTGCCTCCCCCAACGTCGCCACAATCTAACTATAAGTATTAACCCCTAATCTGCCGACCCGATATCGCCGCCTACATTATAGCTATTAACCCCTAATCTGCTGTCCCTAACACCGCCGACCCCTACATTATAGTTATTAACCCCTAATCTGCCTCCCCCCAACGTCGCCGCAATCTAACTACAAGTATTAACCCCTAATCTGCCGACCGCAAATCGCCGCCACTATAATAAATGTATTAACCCCTAAACCGCCGCACTCCCGCCTCGCAAACACTATAATACATTTTATTAACCCCTAATCTGCCCTCCCTAACATCGCCGCCACCTACCTACAATTATTAACCCCTAATCTCCCGCCCCCATCGTCGCCGCTACTATAATAAGGTTATTAACCCCTAAACCTAAGTCTAACCCTAACCCTAACACCCCCTAACTTAAATATAATTTAAATAAAACGAAATAAGTTTACTATAGTTAAATAAATGAATCCTATTTAAAACTAAAGACTTACCTGTAAAATAAACCCTAAGATAGCTGCAATATAACTAATAGTTACTTTGTAGCTATTTTAGGATTTATTTTTATTTTACAGGCAACTTTGTATTTATTTTAACTAGGTACAATAGTTATTAAATAGTTAATAACTATTTAATAACTACCTAGCTAAAATAAATACAAATTTACCTGTAAAATAAATCCTAACCTAAGTTACACTAACACCTAACACTACACTATCATTAAATTAACTAAATAAATGAATCATATTTAAAACAAAATACTTACCTGTAAAATAAACCCTAATATAGCTGCAATATAACTAATAGTTACATTGTAGCTATTTTAGCATTTATATTTATTTTACAGACAACTTTGTATTTATTTTAACTAGGTACAATAGCTATTACATAGTTATTGACTAATTAATAGCTACCTAGTTAAAATAATTACAAAATTACCTGTAAAATAAATCCTAACCTAAGTTACAATTAAACCTAATTAACTACAAGTACCTACAATTATCTACAATTAAATAAACTAAAGTACAAAAACCCCCCACTAAATTACAAAAACAAACAAACACTAAATTACAAAAAATAAAAAAATATTACAAGAATTTTAAACTAATTACACCTAATCTAAGCCCCCTAATAAAATAACAAAGCCCCCCAAAATAAAAAAAATGCCCTACCCTATACTAAATTACAAAAGTTAACAGCTATATTACCTTACCAGCCCTGAACAGGGCCCTTTGCGGGGCATGCCCCAAAGAAAACAGCTCTTTTGCCTGTAAAAAAAAAAACACAATCCCCCCCCCACATTACAACCCACCACCCACATACCCCTACTCTAACCCAAACCCCCCTTAAATAAACCTAACACTACCCCCCTGAAGATCTCCCTACCTTGAGTCGTGTTCACCCAGCCGGGCCGAAGTCTTCATCCGATGGGGCAGAAGAGGACATCCAGACCGGCAGAAGTCTTCATCCAAGCGGGGCAAGAAGAGGTCTTCCATCCATCATACAAGTACCAAAATACAAACAAACACTAAATTACCAAAAATAATAAAATATTACAATAATTTTAAACTAATTACACCTAATCTAAGCCCCCTACTAGCTATTAATATAGCTTCAATATAACTAATAGTTACATTGTAGCTATTTTAGGATTTATATTTATTTTACAGGCAACTTTGTATTTATTTTAACTAGGTACAATAGCTATTAAATAGTTAATAACTATTTAATAACTACCTAGCTAAAATAAATACAAATTTACCTGTAAAATAAATCCAAACCTAAGTTACAATTACACCTAACACTACACTGTCATTAAATTAACTAAATAAATTAATCCTATATAAAACTAAATACTTACCTGTAAAATAAACCCTAATATAGCTGCAATATAATTAATAGTTACATTGTAGCTATTTTAGCATTTATATTTATTGTACAGGCAACTTTGTATTTATTTTAACTAGGTACAATAGCTATTAAATAGATATTTACTGTTTAATAGCTACCTAGTTAAAATAATTACAAAATTACCTGTAAAATAAATCCTAACCTAAGTTACAATTAAACCTAACACTACACTATCATTAAATAAATTAACTACAAGTACCTACAATTAAATACAATTAAAAAACTAAACTAAAGTACAACCCCCCCCCCACTAAATTACAAAAAATAAAAAAATATTACAAGAATTTTAAACTAATTACACCTAATCTAAGCCCCCTAATAAAATAACAAAGCCCCCCAAAATAAAAAAAATGCCCTACCCTATACTAAATTACAAAAGTTAACAGCTCTATTACCTTACCAGCCCTGAACAGGGCCTTTTGCGGGGCATGCCCCAAAGAAAACAGCTCTTTTGCCTGTAAAAAAAAACACAACCCCTCCCCCCACATTACAACCCACCACCCACATACCCCTACTCTAACCCAAACCCCCCTTAAATAAACCTAACACTACCCCCCTGAAGATCTCCCTACCTTGAGTCGTGTTCACCCAGCCGGGCCGAAGTCTTCATCCGATGGGGCAGAAGAGGACATCCAGACTGGCAGAAGTCTTCATCCAAGCGGGGCAAGAAGAGGTCTTCCATCCATCAGAAAAGTACAAAAAAACAAACAAACACTAAATTAGCAAAAATAATAAAATATTGCAATAATTTTAAACTAATTACACCTAATCTAAGCCCCCTACTAGCTATTAATATAGCTACAATATAACTAATAGTTACATTGTAGCTATTTTAGGATTTATATTTATTTTACAGGCAACTTTGTATTTATTTTAACTAGGTACAATAGCTATTAAATAGTTAATAACTACCTAGCTAAAATAAATACAAATTTACCTGTAAAATAAACCCTAACCTAAGTTACAATTACACCTAACACTACACTGTCATTAAATTAACTAAATAAATTAATCCTATATAAAACTAAATACTTACCTGTAAAATAAACCCTAATATAGCTACAATATAACTAATAGTTACATTGTAGCTATTTTAGCATTTATATTTATTTTACAGGCAACTTTGTATTTATTTTAACTAGGTACAATAGCTATTAAATAGTTATTGACTAATTAATAGCTACCTAGTTAAAATAATTACAAAATTACCTGTAAAATAAATCCTAACCTAAGTTACTATTAAACCTAACACTACACTATCATTAAATAAATTAACTACAAGTACCTACAATTAAATACAATGAAATAAACTAAACTAAAGTACAAAAAAAACAAACACTAAATTACAAAAAATAAAAAAAATTACAAGAATTTTAAACTAATTACACCTAATCTAAGCCCCCTAATAAAATAACAAAGCCCCCCAAAATAAAAAAATGCCCTACCCTATACTAAATTACAAAAGTAATCAGCTCTATTACCTTACCAGCCCTGAACAGGGCCTTTTGCGGGGGCATGCCCCATAGAAAACAGCTCTTTTGCCTGTAAAAAAAAAACACAATACCCCCCCCCCCACATTACAACCCACCACCCACATACCCCTACTCTTACCCAAACCCCCCTTAAATAAACCTAACACTACCCCCCTGAAGATCTCTCTACCGTGTCTTCACCCAGCGGGCCGAGGTCTTCATCCGATCGGGCAGAAGAGGACATCCAGACCGGCAGAAGTCTTCATCCAAGCGGGGCAAGAAGAGGTCTTCCATCCATCAGAAGTCTTGATCCAGGCGGCATCTTCTCTGTTCATCCATCCGGACCGGAGCGGCAGCATCCTGAAGACATCCCACGCAGAGCATCCTCTTCTTTCTTGATCCGACGACTAGGTGACTGTACCTTTAAGTGACGTCATCCAAGATGGCGTCCCTTGAATTCCGATTGGCTGATAGGATTCTATCAGCCAATCGGAATTAAGGTAGGAAAAATCTGATTGGCTGATTCAATCAGCCAATCAGATTCAAGTTCAATCCGATTGGCTGATCCAATCAGCCAATCAGATTGAGCTCGCATTCTATTGGCTGATCGGAACAGCCAATAGAATGCGAGCTCAATCTGATTGGCTGATTGGATCAGCCAATCGGATTGAACTTGAATCTGATTGGCTGATTGAATCAGCCAATCAGATTTTTCCTACCTTAATTCCGATTGGCTGATAGAATCCTATCAGCCAATCGGAATTCAAGGGACGCCATCTTGGATGACGTCACTTAAAGGTACAGTCACCTAGTCGTCGGATCAAGAAAGAAGAGGATGCTCTGCGTGGGATGTCTTCAGGATGCTGCCGTTCCGGTCCGGATGGATGAACAGAGAAGATGCCGCCTGGATCAAGACTTCTGATGGATGGAAGACCTCTTCTTGCCCCGCTTGGATGAAGACTTCTGCCGGTCTGGATGTCCTCTTCTGCCCGATCGGATGAAGACTTCGGCCCGCTGGGTGAAGACACGGTAGAGAGATCTTCAGGGGGGTAGTGTTAGGTTTATTTAAGGGGGGTTTGGGTTAGAGTAGGGGTATGTGGGTGGTGGGTTGTAATGTGGGGGGGGGGTATTGTGTTTTTTTTTACAGGCAAAAGAGCTGTTTTCTATGGGGCATGCCCCCGCAAAAGGCCCTGTTCAGGGCTGGTAAGGTAATAGAGCTGATTACTTTTGTAATTTAGTATAGGGTAGGGCATTTTTTTATTTTGGGGGGCTTTGTTATTTTATTAGGGGGCTTAGATTAGGTGTAATTAGTTTAAAATTCTTGTAATTTTTTTTATTTTTTGTAATTTAGTGTTTGTTTTTTTTGTACTTTAGTTTAGTTTATTTCATTGTATTTAATTGTAGGTACTTGTAGTTAATTTATTTAATGATAGTGTAGTGTTAGGTTTAATAGTAACTTAGGTTAGGATTTATTTTACAGGTAATTTTGTAATTATTTTAACTAGGTAGCTATTAATTAGTCAATAACTATTTAATAGCTATTGTACCTAGTTAAAATAAATACAAAGTTGCCTGTAAAATAAATATAAATGCTAAAATAGCTACAATGTAACTATTAGTTATATTGTAGCTATATTAGGGTTTATTTTACAGGTAAGTATTTAGTTTTATATAGGATTAATTTATTTAGTTAATTTAATGACAGTGTAGTGTTAGGTGTAATTGTAACTTAGGTTAGGGTTTATTTTACAGGTAAATTTGTATTTATTTTAGCTAGGTAGTTATTAACTATTTAATAGCTATTGTACCTAGTTAAAATAAATACAAAGTTGCCTGTAAAATAAATATAAATCCTAAAATAGCTACAATGTAACTATTAGTTATATTGTAGCTATATTAATAGCTAGTAGGGGGCTTAGATTAGGTGTAATTAGTTTAAAATTATTGCAATATTTTATTATTTTTGCTAATTTAGTGTTTGTTTGTTTTTTTGTACTTTTCTGATGGATGGAAGACCTCTTCTTGCCCCGCTTGGATGAAGACTTCTGCCAGTCTGGATGTCCTCTTCTGCCCCATCGGATGAAGACTTCGGCCCGGCTGGGTGAACACGACTCAAGGTAGGGAGATCTTCAGGGGGGTAGTGTTAGGTTTATTTAAGGGGGGTTTGGGTTAGAGTAGGGGTATGTGGGTGGTGGGTTGTAATGTGGGGGGAGGGATTGTGTTTTTTTTTTACAGGCAAAAGAGCTGTTTTCTTTGGGGCATGCCCCGCAAAGGGCCCTGTTCAGGGCTGGTAAGGTAATAGAGCTGTTAACTTTTGTAATTTAGTATAGGTTAGGGCATTTTTTTTATTTTGGGGGGCTTTGTTATTTTATTAGGGGGCTTAGATTAGGTGTAATTAGTTTAAAATTCTTGTAATATTTTTTTATTTTTTGTAATTTAGTGGGGGGGGGGGTTGTACTTTAGTTTAGTTTTTTTAATTGCATTTAATTGTAGGTACTTGTAGTTAATTTATTTAATGATAGTGTAGTGTTAGGTTTAATTGTAACTTAGGTTAGGATTTATTTTACAGGTAATTTTGTAATTATTTTAACTAGGTAGCTATTAAATAGTCAATATCTATTTAATAGCTATTGAACCTAGTTAAAATGAATACAAAGTTGCCTGTACAATAAATATAAATGCTAAAATAGCTACAATGTAACTATTAGTTATATTGTAGCTATATTAGGGTTTATTTTACAGGTAAGTATTTAGTTTTATATAGGATTAATTTATTTAGTTAATTTAATGACAGTGTAGTGTTAGGTGTAATTGTAACTTAGGTTAGGGTTTATTTTACAGGTAAATTTGTATTTATTTTAGCTAGGTAGTTATTAACTATTTAATAGCTATTGTACCTAGTTAAAATAAATACAAAGTTGCCTGTAAAATAAATATAAATCCTAAAATAGCTACAATGTAACTATTAGTTATATTGTAGCTATATTAATAGCTAGTAGGGGGCTTAGATTAGGTGTAATTAGTTTAAAATTATTGCAATATTTTATTATTTTTGCTAATTTAGTGTTTGTTTGTTTTTTTGTACTTTTCTGATGGATGGAAGACCTCTTCTTGCCCCGCTTGGATGAAGACTTCTGCCAGTCTGGATGTCCTCTTCTGCCCCATCGGATGAAGACTTCGGCCCGGCTGGGTGAACACGACTCACGGTAGGGAGATCTTCAGGGGGGTAGTGTTAGGTTTATTTAAGGGGGGTTTGGGTTAGAGTAGGGGTATGTGGGTGGTGGGTTGTAATGTGGGGGGAGGGATTGTGTTTTTTTTTTACAGGCAAAAGAGCTGTTTTCTTTGGGGCATGCCCCGCAAAGGGCCCTGTTCAGGGCTGGTAAGGTAATAGAGCTGTTAACTTTTGTAATTTAGTATAGGTTAGGGCATTTTTTTTATTTTGGGGGGCTTTGTTATTTTATTAGGGGGCTTAGATTAGGTGTAATTAGTTTAAAATTCTTGTAATATTTTTTTATTTTTTGTAATTTAGTGGGGGGGGGGGGTTTGTACTTTAGTTTAGTTTTTTTAATTGCATTTAATTGTAGGTACTTGTAGTTAATTTATTTAATGATAGTGTAGTGTTAGGTTTAATTGTAACTTAGGTTAGGATTTATTTTACAGGTAATTTTGTAATTATTTTAACTAGGTAGCTATTAAATAGTCAATATCTATTTAATAGCTATTGAACCTAGTTAAAATGAATACAAAGTTGCCTGTACAATAAATATAAATGCTAAAATAGCTACAATGTAACTATTAGTTATATTGCAGCTATATTAGGGTTTATTTTACAGGTAAGTCTTTAGTTTTATATAGGATTCATTTATTTAGTTAATTTAATGATAGTGTAGTGTTAGGTGTAATTGTAACTTAGGTTATGATTTATTTTACAGGTAAATTTGTATTTATTTTAGCTAGGTAGTTATTAAATAGTTATTAACTATTTAATAACTATTGTACCTAGTTAAAATAAATACAAAGTTGCCTGTAAAATACATATAAATCCTAAAATAGCTACAATGTAACTATTAGTTATATTGAAGCTATATTAATAGCTAGTAGGGGGCTTAGATTAGGTGTAATTAGTTTAAAATTATTGTAATATTTTATTATTTTTGGTAATTTAGTGTTTGTTTGTATTTTGGTACTTGTATGATGGATGGAAGACCTCTTCTTGCCCCGCTTGGATGAAGACTTCTGCCGGTCTGGATGTCCTCTTCTGCCCCATCGGATGAAGACTTCGGCCCGGCTGGGTTAACACGACTCAAGGTAGGGAGATCTTCAGGGGGGTAGTGTTAGGTTTATTTAAGGGGGGTTTGGGTTAGAGGAGGGGTATGTGGGTGGTGGGTTGTAATGTGGGGGGGGGATTGTGTTTTTTTTTTACAGGCAAAAGAGCTGTTTTCTTTGGGGCATGCCCCGCAAAGGGCCCTGTTCAGGGCTGGTAAGGTAATAGAGCTGTTAACTTTTGTAATTTAGTATAGGGTAGGGCATTTTTTTTTATTTTGGGGGGCTTTGTTATTTTATTAGGGGGCTTAGATTAGGTGTAATTAGTTTAAAATTCTTGTAATATTTTTTTATTTTTTGTAATTTAGTGTTTGTTTTTTTTGTAATTTAGTGGGGGGGTTTTGTACTTTAGTTTATTTAATTGTAGATAATTGTAGGTACTTGTAGTTAATTTATTTAATGACAGTGTAGTGTTAGGTTTAATTGTAACTTAGGTTAGGATTTATTTTACAGGTAATTTTGTAATTATTTTAACTAGGTAGCTATTAATTAGTCAATAACTATGTAATAGCTATTGTACCTAGTTAAAATAAATACAAAGTTGTCTGTAAAATAAATATAAATGCTAAAATAGCTACAATGTAACTATTAGTTATATTGCAGCTATATTAGGGTTTATTTTACAGGTAAGTATTTTGTTTTAAATATGATTCATTTATTTAGTTAATTTAATGATAGTGTAGTGTTAGGTGTTAGTGTAACTTAGGTTAGGATTTATTTTACAGGTAAATTTGTATTTATTTTAGCTAGGTAGTTATTAAATAGTTATTAACTATTTAATAACTATTGTACCTAGTTAAAATAAATACAAAGTTGCCTGTAAAATAAAAATAAATCCTAAAATAGCTACAAAGTAACTATTAGTTATATTGCAGCTATTTTAGGGTTTATTTTACAGGTAAGTCTTTAGTTTTAAATAGGATTCATTTATTTAACTATAGTAAACTTATTTCGTTTTATTTAAATTATATTTAAGTTAGGGGGTGTTAGGGTTAGGGTTAGACTTAGGTTTAGGGGTTAATAACCTTATTATAGTAGCGGCGACGATGGGGGCGGGAGATTAGGGGTTAATAATTGTAGGTAGGTGGCGGCGATGTTAGGGAGGGCAGATTAGGGGTTAATAAAATGTATTATAGTGTTTGCGAGGCGGGAGTGCGGCGGTTTAGGGGTTAATACATTTATTATAGTGGCGGCGATTTGCGGTCGGCAGATTAGGGGTTAATACTTGTAGTTAGATTGCGGCGACGTTGGGGGAGGCAGATTAGGGGTTAATAACTATAATGTAGGGGTCGGCAGTGTTAGGGACACCAGATTAGGGGTTAATAGCTATAATGTAGGCGGCGGCGATATCGGGTCGGCAGATTAGGGGTTAATACTTGTAGTTAGATTGCGGCGACGTTGGGGGGGCAGATTAGGGGTTAATAACTATAATGTAGGGGTCGGCGGTGTTAGGGACAGCAGATTAGGGGTTAATAGCTATAATGTAGGCGGCGGCGATATCGGGTCGGCAGATTAGGGGTTAATACTTATAGTTAGATTGCGGCGACGTTGGGGGAGGCAGATTAGGGGTTAATAACTATAATGTAGGGGTCGGCGGTGTTAGGGACAGCAGATTAGGGGTTAATAGCTATAATGTAGGTGGCGGCGATATTCGGTCGGCAAATTAGGGGTTAATAAAATAATGCAGGTGTCAGCGATAGCGGAGGCGGCTGATTAGGGGTTAATAAGTGTTAGATTAGGGGTGTTTAGAGACTCTGGGTACATGTTAGGGTGTTAGGTGCAGACTTAGTGTTTCCCCATAGGAAACAATGGGGCTGCGGTGTTAGTTTTTTTTCAGCCGAAACTCCCATTGTTTCCTATGGGGAAATGCCGAATCTTAACGAGCTAATTCGGATTTATTCGGAGATACGGCAGCTATTTCGGATTCATTCGGTAGATTCGGAAGTATTTTAATTCGGAAATCCGAATCGATCCGAATCTCCGAATTTACCGAATTTACCGAATTTCCGAATTAATCCGAAACGAACCGCACATGTCTAGTAATTTCCATTATTAAGTGCAAATCAATATTATCAGACTCATAGACATCACAAACATGCAACCTTAGATCAGAAAGTCATCCAACCCAGACTAAAGGCAAATATGATTCAGCAATAATGGCTTTTTACAGAGTAAAAAAAAAATCAATGCCATAGGCTACTTGTAAAACAGGAAACATACTAGAAAAAAAGCCTGGTTGAGAGGTTATTATACATTGTACAAGCTGCTTCAGCTCTGGATAAAGGTAACCACACTACAATAAAACCACAGTTGTTCACTCACTCCAGGTGGAACCCCTTAGGTAGAGGTAACCCAGAGTGTTACATTCGTGTTCTTGTGTCAGTGGGAGATGTGACAAAAACTGTTTCATAAATGAGAAGAACAGGTCACTGATCATACACAGTGGATACAATTTGTCCATAATCCAAAAGCGTAATCCGGAAACATTGCAAGGTCAAAACACAATAAAAAAATATAAGGCAGATCTCCAAAGGGCAAAAGCAGGGTTCAAGGCAAAGTTGCTAGTTTTAGCTACACTTATAAGATGAAGACATGGCACTGATATTGGTAATACCATGAAATGCAAAGCTAGAAATCACCGAATGCCAGATTTTGTTACACTGGGAAAGCATGAAGAGTCTAATGTCTTATTACAGAAGGAAATGTCTAACCCAAATGCATTTTATCCCATTTGTATATTTGATCTGCAGAATCTTTGGCACAACATCAATACATTTTAAAGGGTATGTTTCATAAAGTTATTGGCATTGCAAGCTACATTAAAGAAATGCTTTACATTGTCATTGTTTTCAAGACATTATTTTGAATGATGAAGAAACCTTTAGGAGGGCTTTTATTAACTTTTAGGAGGAAAATATTCCCAGCTAATGAACCCGGCTGTGAGCCTGGTTTACTTTTGATATTGCACAGGCAAATGGTAATGCAGACCTGACTATTGGTTGTGCGAGAAGAGGGCTTATTCATATCTAAACCTGTCCGCCTGTGTTTCTGGGCTAGTCAACTGCATGCATTTCCAGCATTTATCATTACACATGCAAATCGTGAGGATTTAACTTCATCAGCTCATGAAAAATACGTAGGTTTTGAAACAAGATATACTCCTAAGTGATGTCCCACTTTAGTTGCCACCGAGACAATATTAACCTGGACAGTTATGATTTACACATGCTGCAAGGTGTTCAGGGAGGAACATAACTAGTCCTGTCCAACAGCACTGGTCATGTGTTATCTAGAGGCACAATACATGTTTCACCCTGCAGCGTGTGTAACTCATAACTGTCCAGGCTAACATGCCTGAGGTGGCGACCTCACATGTAGAGAATTTGCAGATACAGCTGACTGAGCTTTAGTAACTAACATCACAAAGCACTTTTAATAACAGCATCATATCCTGTAGAAATATGGAATAATGCCAAACAATATGCATTATAGGTGCAAATTACAAGTGTTGTGGTATTTAACGCTCCCGCATGAGCGCTAACTCTGCTAGAAGAATATGTTCTTTTTATTCACAAATACACATTTCTACATATAACTGATGGTATTTTGGTAAAATATATATCTATACCTATTTATACAGTATCCCACAAAAGTGAGTACACCCCTCACAGTTTTGTAAATATTTTATTATATATTTTCATGTGACAACACTGAAGAAATGACACTTTGCTACAATGTAAGGTAGTGAGTGTACATCCTGTATAACAGTGTAAATTTGCTGTTCCCTTATAATAACTTAACACACAGCCATTAATATCTAAACCGTTTGCAACAAAAGTGAGTACACCCCTCACTTTTTGTGTAAATGTCCAAATTGGACCCAAAGTGACAATATTTTGTGTGGTCACCATTATTTTCCAGCACTGCCTTAACGCTCTTGGACATGGAGTTCACCAGAGCTTCACAGGTTGCCACTGGAGTCATCTTCCACTGATCCATGACGACATCACAGAGCTGGTGGATGTTAGAGACCTTGCGCTCCCCCACCTTCCGTTTGAGGATGCCCCACAGGTGCTTAATAGGGTGTAGGTCTGGAGACATGCTTGACCAGTCCATCACCTTTACCCTCAGCTTCTTTAGCAAGGCAGTGGTCGCCTTGGAGGTGTGTTTGGGGTTGTTATCATGTTGGAATACTGCCCTGCAGCCCAGTATCCAAAGGTAGGGGATCATGCTCTGCTTCAGTATGTCACAGTACATGTTGGCATGTAGCTCCCCAATGCCGGCAGCACTCATGCATGCCCAGACCATGACACTCACACCACCATGCTTGACTGTAGGCGAGACACACTTGTCTTTGTACTCCTCACCTGGTTGCCACCACACACGCTTGACACCCTCTGAACCAAATAAGTTTATCTTGGTCTCATCGGACCACAGGACATGGTTCCAGTAATCCATGTCCTTAGTCTGCTTGTCTTCAGCAAACTGTTTGCGGGCTTTCTTGTGCATCATCTTTAGAAGAGGCTTCCTTCTGGGACGACAGCCATGCAGACCAATTTGATGCAGTGTGCGGTGTATGGTCTGGGCACTGGCAAGCTGACCCCCCACCCCTTCAACCTCTGCAGCAATGCTGGCAGCACTTATACGTTTATTTCCCAAAGACATCCTCTGTATATGACGCTGAGCACGTGCACTCAACTTCTTTGGCCGACCATGGCGAGGCCTGTTCTGAGTGGAATCTGTCCTGTGAAACCACTGTATGGTCTTGCCCACCGTGCTGCAGCTCAGTTTCAGGGTCTTGGCAATCTTCTTATAGCCTAGGCCATCTTTATGTAGAGCAACAATTCTTTTTTTCTTTGCCATAAGGTGCCATGTTGAACTTCCAGTGACCAGTATGAGAGAGTGTGAGAGAGATAACACCAAATTTAACACACCTGCTCCCCATTCACACCTGAGACCTTGTAACACTAACGAGTAACAAGACTGTAGGCAAGACACACTTGTCGTTGTACTCCTCAGCTGGTTGCCGCAACACACGCTTAACACTTTCTAAATCAAATAAGTCTATCTTGGTCTCATCATCTCAGGGCATTTTGACAGTTTTTTTTACCACTAGAGGGTGTTAGTTCATGTATGTCATATAGATAACAATGTGCTCATGCACGTGGAGTTCCTAGGAGTCAGCAATGATTGGCTAAAATGCAAGTCTGTCAAAAGAAGTAAAATAAGGGGGCAGTTTGCAGAGGCTTAGATACAAGGTAATCACAGAGGTAAAAAGTATATTAATATAACCATGTTGGTTATGCAAAACTGGGGAATGGGTAATAAAGGGATTATTTATCTTTTAAAATTATAACAATTCTGATGTAGTCTGTCCCTTTAAAGACCTTGGGCTAGATTACAAGTTGAGCACAAAATATACTTGCACTCAACTTAGTAATACCAGTGCACTCAAATGTCCACTTGTATTACAAATGAGGTGCAATGTGAACGTGGCCTCGCGTTCACATTGCACGAAAGCATTGCGCTTACAAGAGCACGCTTCCATAGGCTCCAATGGGAGCCTCGTTCTCATGCCGTCATCAAAATTAGCGCAGGGAAGGGGGTAAGTTACGCAGCGATGGGCAGCAAAGTGTAAATATATATGTATATGAAAATATACATATATATTTATGTGTTTATAGGTGTATATACACATATGAACACACATATATATATATATATATATATATGTATATATTCATATACATACAGTATATATTTATAGGGAACACACAGTTCCCATTGACCGCAATGTAAAGGCACTTTTTACCCCACTCACACCAACCTTAGCATCTTATAACTCAAGGTTCCCTAATAAAGTCCCACGGTTTCCAATATCATTTGTATGCCGACGAAACCCAAATCTACTTCTCTGCACCAGACCTATCTCCTTCCTTGCTAACCCGTGTCACTAACTGTCTTTCTAACATCTCTTCCTGGATGTCCTCTCACTACCTAAATCTCTCCAAAACTGAGCTCCTCATTTTCCCCCCTTCTTCAAAAATCTCAACCCCCAATCTCTCTATAACTGTTGACAACTCCATCATTACCCCTACCCCGCATGCCCGATGTCTCGGGGTCACATTTGACTCAGATCTTTCTTTCACTCCTCACATTCAGTCCTTGGCTAAAGCCTGCCGCTTCCACCTTAAAAATATCTCTAAAATTAGACACTTCCTTACACAAGACACAACTAAGATTTTAATCCACTCTCTCATTCTTTCCTGCCTCGATTACTGCAACTCTGTCCTCTCTGGTCTCCCCACCTGCCGCATAGCTCCTTTACAATCCATAATGAATGCCTCTGCCAGATTCATCTTCCTTAGACGTCGCTCTTCATCTGCTGCTCCTCTCTGCCAATCCCTTCACTGACTTCCTCTTGCCTCTAGGGTCAAACACAAAATTCTCACTCTGACATACAAAGCCCTCAACTGCACTGCTCCCCCCTATATCTCAGACCTTGTCTCCAGATACTCTCCCTCCCGTCCCCTTCGCTCTGCTCATGACCTCCTACTCTCCTCCTCTCTGGTTACCTCATCACTTCCCGTTTACAGGACTTCTCCAGACTGGCTCCCATCTTGTGGAACTCTCTGCCTCACCCCACAAGACTCACCCCTAGTTTTAAAAGCTTCAAGTGCTCCCTAAAGACTCTACTATTCAGGGATGCATACAACCTATGCTAACCTTACTTTATACCAGTTCCACTCCTCCACCGCTATCCCCTGAACCCCCTTTGCATGTAAGCCTAAGAGTCCAGCTGTTTGTAGATCACCTTCTTAAGAGCTGACTACAGCAGTGCAACTCTTGGCAGGGCCCTCTACCCATTTGATCCCTATAATTGTTTTGTTGTACTCCCCCTTTGCTTATAGTGCTGTGGAATCTGTTGGCGCTCTACAAATAACCGATAATAATAATAATAATAATAACTGCTTAAAAAATAAAGATGCTACCATTTTTGTTTTTTTAATAAAGATTACTACACTATATTTTGGGGGCTATTGGGTGACATTTAAAAGATAACCAGAGATCGGACCTCTAGTTAAATTGTTGATAATTGCTTCTGCGAGCGAATTTTCCCATTTGCAGGCGCGCGATAAATTAGCGCTTTATTAAAATGAATATTGAATAAATATGATTTCTACTTCACTGCAAAGGGTTCCAATACACACACACAAACACACACACATATATATATATATATTTATTCTATGTATATATATATATATATATATATATATACACACACATATATATATATATATATATATATATATATATACACATATATATATACACACATATATATATATATATATATTTATACACACATATATATATATTTTTTTTTAAACTATGTATATATATATATATATATATATATATATATTTGTGTGTGAGTGTGTACACATGTATTTATGTATATATGTTTGTAAATACATCTGTACATGTATATATAGATAGATAGATAGATAGATAGATAGATAGATATACGCACATACATATCCATATTTAGAGATATGAATGAATCTCTATGTTAAAGCTCTTTGCCTGCCTTTTTGTTTCTAAAACCTGAGACCTCATATCTTTGAGTCCTTTTTGTGCACCTAGATTTTTTATATTTGTTTATTAGATAGCATTATAATGAATGTAACTGTACTTTTAAATGTATTTTTTATGTGTTTTGTGATACTTTTTTTTTCAAAACAATTAACCAGACCTATGAGGCTGCACTATGCAGACGTGCGTTAAATTCAATTGAACTCGAGCAAACACGTTTACTTTCAACTTGTATTGTGCCCGCTACTTTTGACACGTGCAAAAACCTGTGATAAACCCAATATCACTTGCACATAACTGTTAGCGCACCACTCGGAATCTGGCCTTTAATTTGTTTCCAATGATCCATTTAACTGCTGGAGTGTTTTAATTTGTTTACAAATAGCTAATTTACCTTTATTTTGGCACATGAAATTACTGCCTTTGCCTGTTGTATCACTACCTATACTGATGTTTCTATGCTTAAGTATAGGCTAAAGAATAGCTGTGTGAACTTAGCCAGCTGAAGAAATTGCACTCTCAGTGTGAGGTAGGAGAGATGAGCAATTAAATGTTAATTTTAATTGTTCTCTCTAAGACCCTGATATTCATAGGATTGGAGAGAAATTGCAGTTCAGACTTCACAGGGGCTCAGCTTACTAAATATTCAAAAGATAAAGAGCAGAACTCTCCTCCAGCACTGCAAGATCGCTCTCAATTATGTATGTGAAGAAGAAATAAGCCCAATGCAATATAGCATGGTATGAGAGGTTTATTACACTTACACTTTGTGCTTTGTATTTTATATCACTTTACACTATTTTTTATAACTTTCAGTATTTTCTTTGCATTTTCTCTTTTATATTTTAATACATTTAGATTTAGCTCTACCAGTGACTTTACAAATTCTGATATGTTTTTGAAAGTTTATGTGTTACTTTAACAAATTATGATCATACTTTGTATTTTTCTGTGTAACTTTACAAATATCATTGCACCTTGTATTTGCTGCATTGCAAACTAAAACTGACATCTTCCCAGGGTATGTATGAAGCTCTTGTGAAATTTTTGCAGCAATTTTTGCAAACAAAATCGTGTCACTGATTTATCTTACCAGCTGCATGCAGGTGAAGTTTGCTCACAATTCACAATACATTTATTTTAACTAACAGAAAAGTAATATATACTAAAATATAGACAAAAACAAGTTATATTGTAGTGAAAGCATTTCAGTTTAATTTGTATTTCATGCAAACTGAGCCTTCATATGAGTCCCATGGGTTCTCCAGTTACCTTCTCTCTGAGATGTGAAATGTATCCAAGAGAGCTTCATTGCTTTCTATGGAAAGCATCTCTCATCCCTCTGGGAATTCCAGGTTCTCCACTTTTGTTAGAAAAGTTCATAACCTGTGAAGTCTGCTCTATAATCAGAATTTATAAAATCACAACATATATACAACATACAATACAAAATAGAAAGTGCAAAGTTTAAATGTAATAAAAGTTCATCTAAAGTGTAAAGGGATATAAAATGCAAAGCAAAGTGTAAATGCAGCAGAACTCTCATGTCATGCAATGTTATTTTGCACTGCGCTTGTCTCTCCTTCACATACAGAAATGCAGGGAATGCCCTTTGGAGAAGTATAGCAAAATCTGCCTTTTGAAAATGTCACTAGGGATCTCACAGTGCTGGAGTATCATTTTAGAATATCTCACCAGAGTGGAGAGATTTTGAATATTACGCTCTCAGTATTGAGCTTTGGTATGCAGACAGAGATTATATAAAGAAGCATGTGTGTGTGTACAGAAAGTGATAAAATAAGGAAATCTAATTTCCCTGCAAGCAAATCTCATTTTAATGGGTTGTGGTTTCGAAGAACAAAACCAGCTATTTCATATACAAATATAAAACTATATAAACAATTTCCCATAAATGTTATACTCTGAAGTTGGTATAAGAAATCATTGGAAAGTGGAAACATATTAAGAGAAAAACAATTTTACAGTACACCGTCCCTTTAAGTATGCAGAAAATACTCTTTGGGAAGTTAGAAAAAAAAATCACAATTTGCTGCGTTAAATTACAGGAGCCACAGCAAAATAAATTACAAAACTGAATGGTTTACTATTTTTAAAGATACATTATAAAAAAGGATTTAATTTTGTGTTTAAAGGGATATGAAACCAAAGTTTTTCTTTTATGATTCAGCTAGACCTAGAGTATGTAATTTTAAGCAACTTTCTAATTTACTCCTATTATCAATTTATCTTCATTCTCTTGGTATTTTTATATGAAAATCAGCAATGTAAGCTTAGGAGCCTCTCCATTTTTGGTTTAGTACCTGGGTAGCACTTGCTGATTGGTGGCAAAATGTAAAGAATAAATAAAATAACCAAGAGAAGGAAGAAAAATTGATAATAGGAGCAAACTGGAAAGTTGCTTAAAACTGCATGCTCTATCTGAATCATGAAAGAAAAAAAATTAGTTTCATATCTCTTTAATGACGCTTTAAGCTTGTTTCTGCAACTAAGTAAGAATTTATCCTTTTAATATTAGATTGATTCCTCTCATGGTCATTGTGTAAATAAATGTCCATAACAAGTCATTATTTTCCAAGGCATTTCCATAGGTCTCCTATAAAATGTGAGACAAAATATATCAACAAACCTTTTCTTACGTATTATTCCAAATACAATGCATCTCAAAAACATCCTCAAGTAGTCCTGTAACTTTAACATTCAAAGCCAAACAAAGGAGGTGAATGACCTCGTTTTCTAAACCTCTCCTGCTATTTCCACTCCAGCTTAATGAATTCTATGTTGCAGTGGACTGATAAACAGCAAAATCTGAATAGAGGAAATTGGGTTAAGTCTTAGAACAATTGAATATTTTGGGTGGTCCCATTTCTCTGCACTTGTTTGTGTTTGAAGGGGAAAAGGCTTGCAGGATAGTGTTCTAATTAGAATTGTCTGCAAGTTAGAGCCTTTACCACAGAAGATTGGGGAGGGCTTCAGATATTGGTCATGCCAACAAGGTATTGGTCGAGATCCAAGGACTTTACTAGGAAGAATCCACAAACAAATATTTTTTTTCTGTTATCCCTGCAGCTAAAGTGCTTTGTTTAAACCTAAGAGACTTCTCTTTCACCATAGGTCATCCAGTCTATTGTTAGGTCTTTATGAATGACAGCTTCTGCTTTTGTTTTCTTTAAAAGGTAAGTCCTCTTATTACTTGTCTTTTTTCAGTTTCAACAAAACAACTCAAGAAAATAAACTTTAAATAAAATCAGCTGTGATCCTAAGTTGTAATACCAGATTGTAGAGTGATCATGTTCCACCTGATTGTTGTGTACACAGAATGCTCAGCAATGATTCACTCTGCGGATAGCAGGTTGCCTTCAAGGGCATCTGTGTCTGTGTTTTTTAGTGGTGACATATTTTTTCCCCTCAGGCTAGTAACTTAATATCTTCTTCCTTACAATTCCTTCACATCTATAAAGTAGAAACAATATCATCAATCTTCCATATAACCAGGCTTGTCTAGTGCTTTATGCTGGGAAATGAGCTGTTCTGTCACAGTGTATACTCCCTTCCCATCTATTGAAATTATTTCTATACTAAAGATACTCTATTATTTTGTCATCAGGATTGTCTGAGACAATATTAATCCTGCAGTATATAAAAAAAATAGAACAGCCCATGAAGGAAGATCAATTATCCTGGCATACAAAAACAACCATTTTCTGGTACTCTGTTGTGAATTCAAGTAACAGACTGAGCAATAATAACATATCTGTAGTATCAGTTGAGGTAATTATCTTTATAATGTTAAAGAATCCAAGGCTAGACATTGATAAACAGGACAAAATAGCTTGCATTGTTTTGCTGTATATTTCTTTGCACTTTTTTTATAACAAGAATACAATGAAAGAAAAAAAAGACTGTGCAGTTATACACATGATTATGGTTATCAGAGGCATTGATTACTAAACATTAAAGGGATACTAAACCTAATTTTTTTTCTTTCTTTCATGATTCAAATAGAGCACGCAATTCTAAGCAACTTTCTAATTTACTCCAATTATCATTTTTTATTAGTTTTCTTGCTATCTTTATTTGAAAAATCAGAAATCTAAGCTTAGCCACCAACCAACAAGCGCTACCCAGGTGCTGAACCAAAAATGGGCCACCTCCTAAGCTTAGATTCCTACTTTTCAAATAAAGAAAGCAAGAGAATAAAGAAAAAATGATAATAGGAGTAAATTAGAAAATTATCTGAATCATGAAAGAAACAAATTGGGGTTAGTATCCCTTTAAGGCTAGTGTTAAATGTTCAGTTAATGTGTATAGGGTATACAATGTCATTTACAGCTGTTTTCACCCATTAGATGCCGGAAAGGGACTGTGTTTATTACTGGGGTTAAAACATAATAACAAAAATAGCATGTTTAATTGCTGCTCTATAATAGTCATTAAAAAAGTTTGAGTAAGATATTGTTTTCCACAAGTCGATCAATAAAGTTCTGACAAACAAATCACAAGATTGTTCTATGATTTACCCTATCCCACCTCACTGAAATCTAACTCTGCTGTTCAGGCATGGGTACATATGCACATGCTTTATTAAAGGGACATTAAAAATAATTTTTTATATATATATATATATATATATATATACTATATATATATATATATACACACACAACACATACTACACAAACATCTATATACACACATACACATATACACACACACTAAAAATGCATACATTGACATAAGCTCACACATATACATACACACATATACTCACACACACACACGCATATACTCACACACACTCATAAAGCCACCACAATCACACACACGCATATACTCACACACATTCATATACTCACACTCATATACTCACACACATTCATATACTCACACGCATATACTCACACACATTCATATACTCACACGCATATACTCACACATATTCATATACTCACACACACTCATAAAGCCACAACAGTCACACACACGCATATACTCACACACACACATCTACTCACGCATATACTCACACACACATACATACACTTGTAATATACAATCTAACCCACCCATTTTAAAAGTTTACCTTGAGCCTAGTTAGTGAGTGAGTGAAAGAAAAAGTGTGCCACTTGTAATCTGGCCCATAGTTGTGTAGCTCACACAGCTTGTGCTTTGTGCAGTGCTGTGCACCACAGGGTTGGCTTCAGAACAAATTAAATGGGGGGGGCATTTTTTTAAGAGGGGGCACGCATTTACAAAGCATGTATGAGAGTCAAAATAAGAGCAGACCTACATATTCTGCAGGAAAGTGTAGCTTCTGGCTGGCTTATCCCGCACTATTAACAGTGCACTAAAACAGAGCCATTAAACTTGAGACCCCCAAATGCAATAGCTCCTTAAAAACAATTTACCCCTTAACCACCATGATCCAAAACCCTTAAACTCATTCTCAAATCTCAATCATGTCCCCTAAACAGCCATGCACTCCAACCCCCCAATGCAATTAACCCCTTTGTTTGCAATAGCAGTGAGGATACTAGGTTTTCAGGTACTGGTAATTTTGTAGATTAGATTTAGCTGTACCTGTTTCGCAATAACTAACGGATATCAGGTTATTAATAAAACCTATTTACTGTGAACCTATAAGAATATGATTGTATCATATAAATATAAGTCTATAAATGGCTACCGACTTCTATTGACGCCTCAAAAGTGCACTGTAATCTTAGGCCAGGCCCCCAGCATGCAGCATTACATAACTATTCATTATTTTATTTATTATTTTTAAAGCGTATGATCATAGCATTCCATTTAAGTGATCATTGCCCCCCAATGCCACCCCTTGGAGACGACCCTGGTGCACCATGAAACACTTTTCAGATGTTGACTAATATAAGATTAGATTAGCATGCAATCTGGTATTTTAAATCCATGGTAAAACAGAAGTACCAGTGAATGTTTATTGCTCATATTACATGTTAATTTTAGATTTTTTAGACAAATAATTGTTGTTGTGATGATTAATAAATGTGACCATCATGGTCTTCTCTCCGATCTTAGTCTCCTTGTATTTATTTTAGTTTTAGGATATTAACTTTTGGATTGTAATTAGCCATACAGGGACGGCACACTAAAACTATTATGCTTTGCTATATATATATACACATATATATATATATATAGGTCCGGTTTCCCAGCTCCTATGTGAATGATTCTACATCACAAGGAGAAACACTGGCAGCAGAATAATGACATCACATGGGGTGGGGGGGGGGGCTCTGACATCCGGAATAACAATGACACTGCAGCAAAAAAAGGAATCAACTTCATGGATAAGCTCAGGGAGGGACATTTTTACAAGGGCACTGGCTCTTGTAGGCCCCCGTGTAGAACCGCCACTGCATACACACACATACACATACTCACACACACACATACTTACACACACACGTAAAGCCATAGTCACACACACACGCATATACTCACACACACTCATAAACCCACAGTCACACACACGCATATACTCACACACACATACATATACTCACACATACACATACTCACACACACACGTAAAGCCATAGTCACACACATACATACACTCTTAAACCCATAGTCACACACACACGTATATACTCACACACACATAAACCTACAGTCACACACACATGCATATACTCACACACACACGTATATACTCACACACACATGCATATACTCACACACACATAAACCCACAGTCACACACACAAGCATATACTCACACACACATACATATACTCACACATACACATACTCACACACCTATACATACTCACACACACATAAACCCACTGTCACACACACACACACAGTTCTGTACTAAAGCACAATTTGTTTTTGCAGTAAAATAAGCACACAGGTCTTAGCTTGCAGCCTAAAGGAAGCAGCTTTGTTATGGAAGGAGCACCCTGCACTAGCACAACATGAAGAAGAAAGCTGTGTTTATTTTTCCATAGTCTTGAGGTAAAGGTGAAGTTACAGACAAAGGACTATTTAATTTCCTTTCTCTTGCTCAGCAGAAAATAGCGACAGAAAGAAAGCGAGAGCACACAGGGCCAGGCTTGAATAATATTTACAAAGATATAGGACTAGATTACAAGTTTGTTAGTACAGACAGGAATAAACAATATCGTGACCGTGCTACCTAGCATGCATATTACAAGATTGAAATGGTTTGCGCGACTTAAGACTAGGGGGCCGATTTAACAAGGGCCGAATGGCCCCTAATCGCCCTGTTTCTGCGCAATTAAGAAGCAGAGGTCTTAAGACCACTGCTCATTAACTTGTCCACCACCTCTGAGGCTGTGGACAGTAATCAACCCGATCGGATCTGCAAACTTGACAGGGTTCTCTATACTCTAGCTTCGTACTATGGTCCTAACAAACAGCACATTCGAGTATTACGCAAATTCCTGAATAAATTTGAGTGCATACGCCAAGGTTTCCTCCTCATTGCAGGGGATTTTAACATTGTTTGGGATCCTCAGCTTGACAAGAAATCTAATATAACTCGTAAATCCAATAAGGCATTAGCCGACCTTTCACACAAATTTAAGAATCTCATGTCCCAGTTTAATCTATTTGATGTCTGGCGTGCTCTCAACGCATCCTCACGTGACTATACCTTTTTCTCATCGGCCCACTGTTCTTATTCATGAATAGATTTCTTCTTTTGCAATCCAAGACATTTGGATTGTGTAGCCAGGTCATGGATTCCTCAGTGCCCTTGGTCAGATCATGGCCCCGTCCATATCACTTTAAAATCACCAATGGAACTGCAACATTCCCCGACATGGCAGTTCCCATTGACCATATTCTCCGAACAGTATACTGCTTTTTCCATTGCTAGAGATCTGGCGGAGTTCTTTGAGGTGAATGATACTGGTATAGTAGATGATTTTACACTGTGAGTCTCTTTGAAGGCCTACATATGGGGATCCTTTATCAAAATAGTGGTGGGGCAAAAATACAGCAAAGGAGAGACTTTAGCACAGCTGCTAGTGAATCTTCGTAAATTGTCTACGGAACATAAAACTAACTCTACGTCCCAACTCGCGGACCTTAAATTACGGATAGTCCAGTTGGAAACTGAACGAACAGCTGACAGACTCCTTAGGCTTAAGGAGATATATTATTATAAAGGCAATAAAGCTGATAAGCTTCTAGCCAACAAGCTAAGACAGCGGACATTCATTCTCTGAAAGTGAAGGGGCAACATATCACCAGCCCAAAAGATATAGGTACAGCTTTTGCTGACTATTATTCTTCTCTCTATAATCTGGCACAAGACAACGCGACTCCCTCCCTGACTCCTGGCATCATTAATGATTTCCTCGCTAACCTCAATCTTCCCTCTGTTCCTCAGAAACAGATAGAGTCCCTGCAAGACCCAATCTCCACCTTAGAGGTTAGGACAGATATTAGGTCCCTTAAGGCTTTTAAATCCCTGGGGTCAGATGGCTTTTCGGACCTCTTCTATAAATAATTTAAAAAACAGCTTATACTTTTTCTACTGCGGTTCTTTACCTTAGCAAGCTCCTGCGGCACTTTCCCTGCTGAATTTCTACAGGCAACAATTATCACACTTCCTAAACAAGGGAAGTATCCCACTGAGTGCACGAGCTACAGACCGATCTCGCTTTTAAATCTCGATGTTAAGCTTTATGCCAAAATATTAGCTTTGCGCCTTAACGTTCTTTTGCCATCCTTAATTAATAGTGACCAGGTGGGTTTCACTTTGGGATGCCAAGGACCTGACAATACTAGGAGACTACTGAACATTTATTTTTAGACCCATAGACTGTGTTTACCCTGTGTTACCCTGTCGTTGGATTCTGAAAAGGCCTTTGACAGGGTGAACTGGGAATATATGTTTGCGGTTTTACGACGGTTCGACTTCCCTGCCTCATTTTTCACCTCTACAGAGGCCTTGTATTCCAGTCCCTTTGCAACAGTCAGTGGGCTGGGAGTCTGCTCTGAGCCTTTTTCAATCATCAACGGTACCAGACAGGGGTGCCCTCTTTCACCCCTTATATTTACTCTTATCATGGAACCATTAGCTGCAGCCATTTGATCCTGTTCTCAAATAGTAGGCGTAGATCTACACCATACAACCCAGACCACAACCCTGTTCGCAGATGACCTGACGGTGCTGGTGTCAGACCCCATTGCTTCCTTACCCCATCTATTCTCCCTACTTGAGAGATTTGCATTAGCTAGTTATTACAAACTCAATGTATCAAAAAAATTCTCCTCTATTGTACCATATTGCAGCGTCCACGGAGACATGGAATGTTCCATCGCTGTCCTGGTTGTGGGAATAACAGCCTTCAAAATGAGTCTCCTCCCCAGATTGACCTATCTTTTTAGATCCTTACCTATTCCGATCCCTAAATCCTTAATCCGCAAATTTCAACAACAGTGCAATAAATTCATCTGGCGCAATAAAGTCCCCAGAATTGCTACCAGTACTTTGCAGCAACCTATATTGTCTGAAGGGGCAGCAGCTCCTAATATACTCCACTATAACGAAGCTGCTAGACTATCTCAAGTAACACAATGGGGTACGGCCACACAGAGCAGATGGGCAGAGTTAGAGCATGCATCGTTTCCACCGGGATACTCTTTGCAGGATTTAATCTGGCTCCCTAAACACTCTAGGCTGCAAACTCTACTCCTTAATCCCATTATAGCTTCTAACTTGAAATTCTGGGATAGGATCCATAATCTGACTACCATAGCTCTGCATCCATCTCCATCCCATGCGATAAAAGGGTTGCTCCTTGCGCTACCAGATACCCATCCAATGCTCTGGTCTGACTTAGGTATCACTAAAATTGTAGATCTCTATGAAGGTAATCACCTGACCATCTACCAAAGCTTTCTTCAAAGGTTTAACCCGCCTCTACTGCTGCACTTTGAATTCTGGAGGTTACGGAGCTTTCTCCGGTCTTGGGGCTTTGACAAGAGCCCACTGAGAACTAGAACTAAGTGGGAAATGAGGTGGGACTCCAAAATTTCTTCGAAAAAAATTACCCTCGTCCTCATATCAGGATATCTTACACCCCCCATCCTCCCTTGAAATAACTCACAAACCACTTTTGTGGAAATCGGCGATCCAGTTAACCAAAAAATTGGTCCATTGCATTACCTTATATGAGCTGTTTCTCAAAGTCTTGATACAATGGCACATGACTGCCCACGAACCTGACTCTCCCGCAGAAATTGTTCTGCATCTATCTATTTTTAGCAATCAACCTATCCATAGCCCAAATGTGGCTTCACCGCTCTGGGAACAGGTTGTAGATACCCTGTGATATATTAAATCGATGGAATCATATGTATGGTTCTGAAAACCTCCAAGTTCTGATCTGGGATCATGGCCTCATGTGAGATCTTCCTCTGTCCTTATCACATAATACCCCAGATTACAGTACTGTGTTATAATACAGGGGCATGACCTGTACCAAATATGTCCCTACGGCTGCCTCCTCCCCTCCCCCTCCCCTCTCCTTCCTCCTTCCCCCCTCACCTTCCCCCTCCCCTTTTTTTCTCTCTCCCCTCCTCTTTCTTTTTTCTTCACTCAGCGTTGTTTCAATAGTTGACAGTTCCTCTTAGATCGACAAACATTGGTCAATTGACGGTACTGATGTGAATAGATTTACTGCCATCTGTTTGAGATATGTTTGCATACTATGGCCTAGATTTGGAGTTTTGTCGGTAAGGACCCGCGTAGCTAACGCCGGCTTTTTTCTGGCCACCTACGTTATACTTATGTACCCCTAATCTGCTGC
This sequence comes from Bombina bombina, assembly GCF_027579735.1. Taxonomy (NCBI): domain Eukaryota; kingdom Metazoa; phylum Chordata; class Amphibia; order Anura; family Bombinatoridae; genus Bombina; species Bombina bombina. Next base: position 221,503,007 of record NC_069499.1, read on the forward strand.
CCCTAACACCGCCGACCCCTATATTATATTTATTAACCCCTAACCTGCCCCCCACAACGTCGCAGCCAGCTACCTACAATAATTAACCCCTAATCTGCCGACCACAAAGCGCCGCCACCTACGTTATACTTATGTACCCCTAATCTGCTGCCCCTAACACCGCCGACCCCTATATATATTTATTAACCTCTAATCTGCCCCCCTCAACGTCGCCTCCACCTGCCTACACTTATTAACCCCTAATCTGCCGACCGGACCGCACCGCTATTATTATAAAGTTATTAACCCCTAATCCACCTCACTAACCCTATAATAAATAGTATTAACCCCTAATCTGCCCTCCCTAACATCACCGACACCTAACTTCAAACATTAACCCCTAATCTGCCGACCGGAGCTCACCGCTATTCTAATAAATGTATTAACCCCTAAAGCTAAGTCTAACCCTAACACTAACACCCCCCTAAGTTAAATATAATTTTATTCTAACGAAATAAATTAACTCTTATTAAATAAATTATTCCTATTTAAAGCTAAATACTTACCTGTAAAATAAATCCTAATATAGCTACAATATAAATTATAATTACATTGTAGCTATTTTAGGATTAATATTTATTTTACAGGCAACTTTGTAATTATTTTAACCAGGTACAATAGCTATTAAATAGTTAAGAACTATTTAATAGTTACCTAGTTAAAATAATTACAAAATTACCTGTAAAATAAATCCTAACCTAAGTTACAATTAAACCTAACATTATACTATCATTAAATTAATTAAATAAAATACCTACAATTACCTACAATTAAACCTAACACTACACTATCAATACATTAATTAAATACAATACCTACAAATAAATACATTTAAATAAACTACCTAAAGTACAAAAAATAAAAAAGAACTAAGTTACAAAAAATAAAAAAGAGCTGAACTTCTTGGGGCATGCCCCGCAAAGGGCCCTGTTCAGGGCTGGTAAGGTAAAAGAGCTTTGAACTTTAGTAATTTAGAATAGGGTAGGGCATTTTTTTATTTTGGGGGGCTTTGTTATTTTATTAGGGGGCTTAGAGTAGGTGTAATTATTTTAAAATTGTTGTAATATTTTTTTTATGTTTGTAAATATTTTTTTATTTTTTGTAACTTAGTTCTTTTTTATTTTTTGTACTTTAGATAGTTTATTTCATTGTAGTTATTTGTAGGTATTGTATTTAATTTATTTATTGATAGTGTAGTGTTAGGTTTAATTGTAGATAATTATAGGTATTTTATTTAATTAATTTATTGATAGTGTAGTGGTAGGTTTAATTGTAACTTAGGTTAGGATTTATTTTACAGGTAAATTTGTAATTATTTTAACTATTTTAGCTATTAAATAGTTCTTAACTATTAAATAGCTATTGCACCTGGTTAAAATAAATACAAAGTTACCTGTAAAATAAATATTAATCCTAAAATAGCTACAATGTAATTATAATTTATATTGTAGCTATATTAGGATTTATTTTACAGGTAAGTATTTAGCTTTAAATAGGAATAATTTATTTAATAAGAGTTAATTCATTTCGTTAGATTAAAATCATATTTAACTTAGGGGGGTGTTAGTGTTAGGGTTAGACTTAGCTTTAGGGGTTAATACATTTATTAGAATAGCGGTGAGCTCCGGTCGGCAGATTAGGGGTTAATAATTGAAGTTAGGTGTCGGCGATGTTAGGGAGGGCAGATTAGGGGTTAATACTATTTATTATAGGGTTAGTGAGGCGGATTAGGGGTTAATAACTTTATTATAGTAGCGGTGCGGTCCGCTCGGCAGATTAGGGGTTAATAAGTGTAGGCAGGTGGAGGCGACGTTGAGGGGGGCAGATTAGAGGTTAACAAATATAATATAGGGGTCGGAGGTGTTAGGGGCAGCAGATTAGGGGTACATAAGTATAACGTAGGTGGCGGCGCTTTGCGGTCGGCAGATTAGGGGTTAATTATTGTAGGTAGCTGGCTGCGACGTTGTGGGGGGCAGGTTAGAGGTTAATAAATATAATATAGGGGTCGGCGGTGTTAGGGGCAGCAGATTGGGGTACATAAGTATAACGTAGGTGGCGGTCGGCAGATTAGGGGTTAAAAAAATGTAATCGAGTGGCAGCGATGTGGGGGGACCTCGGTTTAGGGGTACATAGGTAGTTTATGGGTGTTAGTGTACTTTAGAGTACAGTAGTTAAGAGCTTTATGAACCGGCGTTAGCCCAGAAAGCTCTTAACTACTGACTTTTTTCCTGCGGCTGGAGTTTTGTCGTTAGATGTCTAACGCTCACTTCAGACACGACTCTAAATACCGGAGTTAGAAAAATCCCATTGAAAAGATAGGATCCGCAATTGACGTAAGGGGATGTACGGTATGGAAAAGTCGCGGCTGAAAAGTGAGCGTTAGACCCTATTTTGAGTGACTCCAAATACCGGAGGTAGCCTAAAACCAGCGTTAGGAGCCTCTAACGCTGGTTTTCACGGCTAACGCCAAACTCCAAATCTAGGCCTGAGTGTTCTATCTGATGTTCCACAGTTATCTTGTTATATGCTTTCTGTTTTTCATTGTCAAAGAGCATGAGTATTTCTTCCTTGATGTTAACTAAGGACACCAGACCCAGCCTAACTGGAGAACTTAGGGTCACTGTAAATAATGGACTGGGTTCACTGAAGCATACTCTCTGAAATAGACCCTCTGTTGAAAATAGCTCACTGACAATAATGTGTTATATGTATTTACTGTATATGAATTTTGAATATCTTAATAAAAAAAATATCTTCAAAAAAAATAAAAATAAAAAAAAGAACATATACTTTTATGTAAAATGTTAAAATTCTTATCTATCTTTTGATTTAACCCAGTTGGTCTAACACAAAGTCAGGTTAAGTATTAGTTTTTGTTTTTTTTTAAAAAGTGTGCTCCATTGAAGTCTATGGGGAGAAGAAGTTAACATGGTCGCAATTGCTTAACTGAAGTTAGTGCGCACCGGATTTCGCTCAGGACCGAACTAAGAAATCAGACCAGCCCTGGAAATTTTTGAAGACAAGCCCCAACACGCATCCCCAGACACAGTCAAGCCACCCCTCCAGCCCAGCCAACCCACTCCCCGGCCTAGCCATTTACCCGGGCTGTGACGGATTCCTTCCTTCACCCATGGCACTACTAAAAAAATGGCTTTCACCTACCTCCCCTCACACAGAGCACACATGTCACTCACCTCTCTCTGTGGTGATAAAATTGAGCAGAGCAACCGATCTTCTTTTTAAAACATGAGCTTTGTTTAGAAGATTAGATGAATAATTGTTGTTATAATGATTAATAAATGTGACCATCATGGTCTTCTCTCCAATCTTGGTCTCCTTGTATTTATTTTAGTTTTAGGATGTTAACTTTTAGATTGTAATTAGCCATACAGGGATGGCACACTAAAACTATCATGTTTAGCTTATATACAGTGAAAAGGACTCATCTGCTGCCGATAACATCAAATGACAGATCAACCCGTATGTGTTTAACTTTTGCAAAAGGGTTAAAGGTAAACAAAATGTTTGTTTCTCCAACATTGGTGTGTCCGGTCCACGGCGTCATCCTTACTTGTGGGAATATCTCTTCCCCAACAGGAAATGGCAAAGAGTCACAGCAAAGCTGGCCATATAGTCCCTCCTAGGCTCCGCCCACCCCAGTCATTCTCTTTGCCGTTGCACAGGCAACATCTCCACGGAGATGGTTAAGAGTATGTGGTGTTTAGTTGTAGTTTTTTATTCTACTATCAAGAGTTTGTTATTTTAAAATAGTGCTGGTATGTACTATTTACTATGAAACAGAAAAAGATGAAGAATTCTGTTTGTGAGAGGAAGATGATTTTTGCAGACAGTAACTAAAATCCTTTGCTGTTTCCACATAGGACTGTTGAGATGAAGTAACTTCAGTTGGGGGAAACAGTTAGCAGACTTTTCTGCTTAAGGTATGACTAGCCATATTTCTAACAAGACTGTGTAATGCTGGAAGGCTGTCATTTCCCCTCATGGGGACCGGTAAGCCATTTTCTTAGTCTCAAGCAGAATAAAGGGCTTAATATGGGCTATAAAACTGGTAGACACTTTTATGGGCAAAATCGATTGCTTTATTTGGGCATTTTATACATGTTTATGCTGGTTTTTCACATTTATAAACTTGGGGAATGTTTTTTAACGTCAGGCACTATGTTAGACACCTTTTCCAGTCAGGAAGGGCCTTCCCAGTTGTAGGCTGAGCCTCATTTTCGCGCCATTACTGCGCAGTTGTTTTTGAGAGCAAGACATGCAGATGCATGTGTGAGGACCTGAAAATAGTTGGAAAAGTTCCTAGAAGGCGTCATTTGGTATCGTATTCCCCTCTGGGCTTGGTAGAGTCGCAGCAAAGGCTGTAGCTGGGACTGTAGAGGGGTTAAAACTGTAACCGGCTCCGGTTTCGTTATTTTAAGGGTTAAAGCTCTGAAAAATGGTGTGCAATACTTTTAATGCTTTAAGACATTGTGGTGAAATTTTGGTGAACAATTCCTTCATATTTTTTCACATATTCAGTAATAAAGTGTGCTCTGTTTAAAATTTAAAGAGACAGTAACGGTTTTGTTTTAAAACGGTTTTTGTGTTTTACTGACAAGTTTAAGCCTGTGTAACATGTCTGTGCCTTCAGATAAGCTATGTTCTATATGTATGAAAGTCAATGTGTCTCCCCCTTCTAAATTATGTGATAATTGTGCCAAAGCGTCCAAACAAAGTAAGGACAGTACTGTCACAGATAATGAAGTTGCCCAAGATGATTCTTCAGATGAAGGGCGTAGACATGGTTCTACATCATCTCCTTCTGTGTCTACACCAGTTTTGCCCACGCAGGAGGCCCCTAGTACTTCTAGCGCGCCAATGCTTATTACCATGCAACAATTGACGGCTGTAATGGATAACTCCATAGCAAATATTTTATCCAAGATGCCTGCATATCAGAGAAAGCGCCATTGCTCTGTTTTAAACACTGAAGAGCAGGAGGGCGCTGATGATAATTGTTCTGTCATACCCTCACACCAATCTGAAGGGGCCATGAGGGAGGTTTTGTCAGATGGGGAAATTTCAGATTCAGGAAAAATTTCCCAACAGGCTGAACCTGATGTTGTGGCATTTAAATTTAAATTAGAACATCTCCGCGCACTGCTTAAGGAGGTGTTATCTACTCTGGATGATTGTGACAACCTGGTCATTCCAGAAAAATTATGCAAGATGGACAAGTTCCTAGAGGTTCCGGTGCACCCCGATGCTTTTCCTATACCCAAGCGGGTGGCGGACATAGTGAATAAGGAATGGGAGAAGCCCGGCATACCTTTTGTTCCCCCTCCTATATTTAAGAAATTATTTCCTATGGTCGACCCCAGAAAGGACTTATGACAGACAGTCCCTAAGGTCGAGGGAGCAGTTTCTACTCTAAACAAGCGCACTACTATTCCTATCGAGGATAATTGTGCTTTCAAAGATCCTATGGATAAAAAATTGGAGGGTTTGCTTAAAAAGATTTTTATACAGCAAGGTATAACCGATTTCGTGCATTGTTCCTGTCACTACAGCAGCGTGGTTCTGGTTCGAGGAACTAGAAAAGTCGCTCAGTAGAGAGACTCCATATGAGGAGGTTATGGACAGAGTTCACGCACTTAAGTTGGCTAACTCCTTTATTTTAGATGCCGCTTTGCAAATAGCTAGATTAGCGGCAAAAAATTCAGGGTTTGCAATTGTGGCGCGCAGAGCGCTTTGGCTAAAGTCTTGGTCAGCGGATGTATCATCCAAGACAAAATTGCTTAATATCCCCTTCAAGGGTAAAACTCTCTTTGGGCCAGAATTGAAAGAGATTATCTCAGACATCACTGGGGGAAAGGGCCACGCCCTCCCACAAGATAGGCCTTTCAAAGCCAAGAATAAGTCTAATTTTCGTTCCTTTCGTAATTTCAGGAACGGACCGGGCTCTAATTCTGCATCCTCTAAGCAAGAGGGTAATACCTCACAGACCAAACCAGCCTGGAAACCGATGCAAGGCTGGAACAAGGGTAAGCAGGCCAAGAAGCCTGCCGCTGCTAACAAAACAGCATGAAGGAGTAGCCCCCGATGCGGGACCGGATCTAGTGGGGGGCAGACTCTCTCTCTTTGCTCAGACTTGGGCAAGAGATGTTCAGGATCCCTGGACGCTAGAAATAGTTTCTCAGGGTTATCTTCTGGAATTCAAAGAACTACCCCCAAGGGGAAGGTTCCACATGTCTCACTTATCCTCAAACCAAATAAAGAGACAGGCATTCTTACATTGTGTAGAAGACCTGTTAAAGATGGGGGTGATACACCCAGTTCCAATGGCGGAACAAGGAATGGGATTTTACTCAAATCTGTTTGTAGTTCCCAAAAAAGAGGGAACTTTCAGACCAATCCTGGATTTAAAGATCCTAAACAAATTTCTCAGAGTACCATCGTTCAAGATGGAAACCATTCGAACGATTCTACCCACAATTCAGGAAGGTCAATTTATGACTACCGTGGATCTAAAGGATGTGTATCTACATATCCCTATCCAAAAAGAACATCATCAGTTCCTAAGGTTCGCCTTTCTGGACAAACATTACCAGTTTGTGGCACTCCCATTCGGGTTAGCCACTGCTCCAAGGATTTTCACAAAGGTACTCGGATCCCTTCTAGCGGTTCTAAGACCAAGGGGCATTGCAGTAGTACCGTACTTGGACGACATTCTAGTACAAGCGTCGTCTCTTTCAAAGGCAAAGGCTCACTCAGACATTGTTCTGGCCTTTCTCAGATCTCACGGATGGAAGGTGAACATAGAAAAAAGTTCCCTGTCTCCGTCGACAAGAGTTCCCTTCTTGGGAACAATAATAGATTCCTTAGAAATGAGGATTTTCTTGACAGAAGTCAGAAAGTCAAAACTTCTAAACGCTTGTCAAGTTCTTCATTCTATTCCTCGTCCTTCCGTAGCTCAGTGCATGGAAGTAGTAGGTTTGATGGTTGCGGCAATGGACATAGTTCCTTTTGCGTGAATTCATCTAAGACCATTACAACTGTGCATGCTGAAACAGTGGAATGGGGACTATACAGACTTGTCTCTAGTGATTCAAGTAGATCAGAAGACCAGAGACTCACTCCGTTGGTGGCTAACCCAGGATCACCTATCCCAGGGAATGAGCTTCCGCAGTCCAGAGTGGGTCATCGTCAAGACCGACGCCAGTCTAGTGGGCTGGGGCGCGGTCTGGGAATCCCTGAAAGCTCAGGGACTGTGGTCTCGGGAAGAGTCTCTTCTCCCGATAAACATTCTGGAACTAAGAGCAATATTCAATGCTCTCAGGGCTTGGCCTCAGCTAACAAAGGCCAGATTCATAAGATTCCAGTCAGACAACATGATGACTGTTGCGTATCTCAATCATCAGGGGGGAACAAGGAGTTCCCTGGTGATGAAAGAAGTGACCAAAATAATACAATGGGCGGAGAATCACTCCTGCCACCTATCTGCGATCCACATTCCAGGTGTGGAAAACTGGGAAGCGGATTATTTGAGTCGTCAGACATTCCATCCGGGGGAGTGGGAACTCCACCCGGAGATCTTTGCCCAGTTGACGCAACTATGGGGCATTCCAGATATGGATCTGATGGCGTCTCGTCAGAACTTCAAGGTTCCTTGCTACGGGTCCAGATCCAGGGATCCCAAGGCGACTCTAGTGGATGCACTAGTAGCGCCTTGGACCTTCAACCTAGCTTATGTGTTTCCACCGTTTCCTCTCATTCCCAGGCTGGTAGCCAGGATCAAACAGGAGAGAGCCTCGGTGATCTTGATAGCTCCTGCGTGGCCACGCAGGACTTGGTATGCAGACCTGGTGAATATGTCATCAGTTCCACCATGGAAGCTACCTTTGAGACAGGACCTTCTTGTTCAGGGTCCATTCGAACATCCAAATCTGGTCTCCCTCCAGCTGACGGCTTGGAGATTGAACGCTTGATTCTATCAAAGCGTGGGTTTTCAGATTCCGTGATAGATACTCTGGTTCAAGCCAGAAAACCGGTAACTAGAAAGATTTACCATAAGATATGGAAAAGATATATCTGCTGGTGTGAATCCAAGGGATTCCCATGGAATAAGATAAAGATTCCTAGGATTCTTTCCTTTCTACAAGAAGGTTTGGATAAAGGATTATCTGCGAGTTCTCTAAAGGGACAGATTTCTGCTTTATCTGTCCTACTACACAAACGACTGGCAGTTGTGCCAGATGTTCAAGCATTTGTTCAGGCTCTGGTTAGGATCAAGCCTGTTTACAGACCTTTGACTCCTCCCTGGAGTTTAAATCTAGTTCTTTCAGTTCTTCAAGGGGTTCCGTTTGAACCTTTACATTCCATAGATATTAAGTTGTTATCTTGGAAAGTTTTGTTTTTGGTTGCTATTTCTTCTGCTAGAAGAGTTTCTGAGTTATCTGCTCTACAGTGTACTCCACCCTATCTGGTGTTCCATTCAGATAAGGTTGTTCTGCGTACTAAGCCTGGTTTTCTACCAAAGGTTGTTTCCAACAAAAATATTAATCAGGAGATACTTGTACCTTCTTTGTGTCTGAATCCAGTTTCAAAGAAGGAACGTTTGCCACACAATTTAGATGTAGTCCGTGCTCTAAAGTTCTACTTAGAAGCTACAAAAGAGTTCAGACAAACTTCTTCTCTGTTTGTCGTCTATTCTGGTAAAAGGAGAGGTCAAAAAGCAACTTCTACCTCTCTTTCCTTTTGGCTTAAAAGCATCATCCGATTGGCTTATGAGACTGCCGGACGGCAGCCTCCTGAAAGAATCACAGCTCACTCCACTAGGGCTGTAGCTTCCACATGGGCCTTCAAGAACGAGGCTTCTGTTGATCAGATAGGTAAGGCAGCGATTTGGTCTTCACTGCACACTTTTGCCAAATTTTACAAATTTGATACTTTTGCTTCTTCGGAGGCTATTTTTGGGAGAAAGGTTTTGCAAGCCGTGGTGCCTTCCGTTTAGGTGACCTGATTTGTTCCCTCCCTTCATCCGTGTCCTAAAGCTTTGGTATTGGTTCCCACAAGTAAGGATGACGCCGTGGACCGGACACACCAATGTTGGAGAAAACAGAATTTATGCTTACCTGATAAATTACTTTCTCCAACGGTGTGTCCGGTCCACGGCCCGCCCTGGTTTTTTAATCAGGTCCGATGAATTATTTTCTTTAACTACAGTCACCACGACACCCTATGGTTTCTCCTATTTTTTCCTCCTGTCCGTCGGTCGAATGACTGGGGTGGGCGGAGCCTAGGAGGGACTATATGGCCAGCTTTGCTGGGACTCTTTGCCATTTCCTGTTGGGGAAGAGATATTCCCACAAGTAAGGATGACGCCGTGGACCGGACACACCGTTGGAGAAAGTAATTTATCAGGTAAGCATAAATTCTGTTTTTTTTTTCTTTTTATCTTATTTATAATTTATTAGCATTTATTGTACTCTTAGGGATTGCATTTCCAAGCTAGGGAGTTAACAGTGTAGCGCAATAACAACATTAAATTAACAAGGCCCTTTTCAGGTATTCAATTCCACAGCTAAAATGACATGATAAACCCAGGAAAACACTTTTCACCATATCAACCCAGTACCCTAAAGTGTTTGCAAATGGAATAATGGTTTTGCACATGACTGAAATTACCCACCATCATATTGGATGATGTTGAGAAGCAAAGTCACCAAACAGATACAAACGGTACCAGGTCAATAAAATAGATTTAAAAACACATATATCTGCATGGTTGTGTGGCACACATGTCACCTATATGCATAAATACTCACTGTTAAAAGGAATCAGTTAACATATAGGTCTGTTAACCTGTGATATAATTGCTAAACCCTTGAAATCACTTGACCCTCTAATTAGGCAATTCCTTCCACCCTTCAACCTTTAGTATAATAATAGACAACCACACCAATAAATTGAGTTATAAAGGCTGCAGCTATTTTAATAGCTACAGCATAATAATTAACAACGTTACAAATACAAACAATGAACATCTTTTAAAACCCCATAGTGCTTGCCTAGTAACACTTTCTTAAGTGCTACCCCCAAAACATCCACTTAAGCCTCTCCTGAACCACCTGGAGGTACCCACTTCAAGCATTACCTTTAAAAACAGGCAAGCACTCCGCCAACTGGAACTGAACCCTAGAAGAAATTCTCAGGGCGGGAGGGCAGGAGCTTCTTTTCCACTTGCTGATCCGGAATAAAGAGGACTTCACTTTCTGGAACCTCTTCTTAAGTACCCCTACACCTAACACCACCTGCATCCAAACATTACATTTTTGCAGTTTGCCTTCCTTGGGGTCAAAAGCCCTTACTTCCTATTCTTTTCATTCAGGGTTTCCTATTTTGTTTGTCATTATTTGTGCACATTTTGTTTTTCGGTTACAAAACCTGGATATTTGATGAAGTTAACAATTTTGTGTTGTTTTTTGTGTTGTTTTTAGGAGATAAAGATTTTGGATTTCAGGGGTATTAACTGCAGAAGCATTTTAGAATTGTGATCAAGGCCAGACTGGGAAATCAGACAGGCCCTGGAAATTTCTGAAGACTGGCCTCAGCATCCACCCCCTCCCCCGGCCCCTCTCCAGCCCATGCCCCCCCCCCCCAGCTCATTATCTTCAGGATTTCAGGAGCAGAGCGGCCTTGAATAGATTTCCTATCACCCTCTATTCAGGATGTGGCCCTACCATTAATGATTGTGATCACTAAAAAAAGAAAACTGACAATACCAGCTGAGGTTCAGAGATCCGCTGAAAACAAGTGCAAGATTGTGATCCAACCTATTATTACATGCAAGAAATAGAGTTGTTCCACTGATGAGGCTTAAGCATTTTATTGGTAAGGTTGCCCTGCTGTGGGTGGGAATAGGAGACACCCCAGATTTTCTGAAACTACATTTTCAATGATGCTTAGGCACACTGCAGTCTAGTTAAGCATCATGGGAAATGTAGTTCCAAAACGTCAGGGGTGCCAAGGTTAGCTATTACTGGACTAAGCAGTCCCTAGTTACAATTTGGAACTTTGAATATTTTTAAAAAGAGTTGAGGGATGGACAACAGAGCAAAGCTCCCCGACGATGATGATCCTGTAAAATGCGGGACGGTTGGGAACTCTGATATTGTAAATCTTAATGATCTAGTGTATTTAGGGTTGCCACTCGCCCTAGTATCACTGGGTCAGTCCGACCCCCAGCGGCTGACATTGTATGTCCCATGTCCTGGAACTACCCTCAAATGCCCGGGCTAAGAGTTCCCCTGGCGCAGCAAGTAGCAGTGAGCACACATTACAAAAAAAACTTGGCCAAGGGAGCTCTTAGCCCGGGGTAACTAAAACACGGGGTGGAGTATGGTGGAGAGACAGAGGAGTGTGTGGGAGGAAATTTGTCACCAGTTTCGACACAACATGCATTTGTGTTACTGTTCTAAGATAACATTCAGACCTTCTGCGCTGTCTTGTTTCGGCAGACTCTCTCCCCGTGTGAACATTATGGATGGTTTCTGTGAGGAAAGTGGTGAGCAACAGCAACTGGTAGTGCGTGGGTGACAAAGAGAGCTTCAAGTGTCCCTCTGTACCAAAAAAGAGCTGATATATCAGTCACATATGAACCATGCTGTAAATGAGGCATTCAGAGCTCAGGTATACTGTTTCTTAGTAAGGAAATTAAAACCTTGACACAATGATTCAGTGGGAAATGTAAAATATTTGAAATTATTTTACACACACACCTCTGACTATCTATATAATATATATATATATACATATATATATACAGGGAGTGCAGAATTATTAGGCAAATGAGTATTTTGACCACATCATCCTCTTTATGCATGCTGTCTTACTCCAAGCTGTATAGGCTCGAAAGCCTACTACCAATTAAGCATATTAGGTGATCTGCATCTCTGTAATGAGAAGGGGTGTGGTCTAATGACATCAACACCCTATATCAGGTGTGCATAATTATTAGGCTACTTCCTTTCCTTTGGCAAAATGGGTCAAAAGAAGGACTTGACAGGCTCAGAAAAGTCAAAAATAGTGAGATATCTTGCAGAGGGATGCAGCACTCTTAAAATTGCAAAGCTTCTGAAGCGTGATCATCGAACAATCAAGCGTTTCATTCAAAATAGTCAACAGGGTCGCAAGAAGCATGTGGAAAAACCAAGGTGCAAAATAACTGCCCATGAACTGAGAAAAGTCAAGCATGCAGCTGCCAAGATGCCACTTGCCACCAGTTTGGCCATATTTCAGAGCTGCAACATCACTGGAGTGCCCAAAAGCACAAGGTGTGCAATACTCAGAGACATGGCCAAGGTAAGAAAGGCTGAAAGACGACCACCACTGAACAAGACACACAAGCTGAAACGTCAAGACTGGGCCAAGAAATATCTCAAGACTGATTTTTCTAAGGTTTTATGGACTGATGAAATGAGAGTGAGTCTTGATGGGCCAGATGGATGGGCCCGTGGCTGGATTGGTAAAGGGCAGAGAGCTCCAGTCCGACTCAGACGCCAGCAAGGTGGAGGTGGAGTACTGGTTTGGGCTGATATCATCAAAGATGAGCTTGTGGGGCCTTTTCGGGTTGAGGATGGAGTCAAGCTCAACTCCCAGTCCTACTGCCAGTTTCTGGAAGACACCTTCTTCAAGCAGTGGTACAGGAAGAAGTCTGCATCCTTCAAGAAAAACATGATTTTCATGCAGGACAATGCTCCATCACACTCGTCCAAGTACTCCACAGCATGGCTGGCAAGAAAGGGTATAAAAGAAGAAAATCTAATGACATGGCCTCCTTGTTCACCTGATCTGAACCCCATTGAGAACCTGTGGTCCATCATCAAATGTGAGATTTACAAGGAGGGAAAACAGTACACCTCTCTGAACAGTGTCTGGGAGGCTGTGGTTGCTGCTGCACGCAATGTTGATAGTGAACAGATCAAAACACTGACAGAATCCATGGATGGCAGGCTTTTGAGTGTCCTTGCAAAGAAAGGTGGCTATATTGGTCACTGATTTGTTTTTGTTTTGTTTTTGAATGTCAGAAATGTATATTTGTGAATGTTGAGATGTTATATTGGTTTCACTGGTAAAAATAAATAATTCAAATGGGTATATATTTGTTTTTTGTTAAGTTGCCTAATAATTATGCACAGTAATAGTGACCTGCACACACAGATATCCCCCTAAAATAGCTATAACTAAAAACAAACTAAAAACTACTTCCAAAACTATTCAGCTTTGATATTAATGAGTTTTTTGGGTTCATTGAGAACATGGTTGTTGTTCAATAATAAAATTAATCCTCAAAAATACAACTTGCCTAATAATTCTGCACTCCCTGTATATATATATATAAAAATATATAAATATATATATAATATAACATATATATATTTATATATATATATATATATATATATATATATATATAAAATATAACATATATATATATATATAAGTCCAAGAAAGAGCACTCTCACCTTAATGTTCAGCTGCCAGGGTGCCAATGGATCAATATTTAGGACATAAGAAGGCACTCTCTGGTCTTTTTTATCAAGTGTAATTTGCACTTCACAAATCTCTTTATGGAGAATTATGAAAAAGAGATTATTGCGGGTCTTTAAAAAATAAAATAAGAAGTTGCAGTATACCAGTGCTATATTGATGACCTCTTTATGATCTGGACAGGATCAAAAGAATCACTACAGGACTGGTTTCAAGAATTGAATGACTAACACCATCCTATACAACTAAAAGTGACCTCAAGCCAGGACAAAGTAGAATTCCTGGAGAAATCCTGGGGACAACACTCTATCAGAAACCCACGGACAGGAATTCTGTCCTACATGCACAAAGCTGCCATCCTACATCCCTCCTTCCAGCCATCCCACATGGTCAAATGTCAAGGGTGAATAGAAATAACAGTGATGCATCCAATAAAGAACTACAGCTTTGAGAGATGGTGAGAACATTTATTTCAAGGTGTTATAAATGGCAATACCTATTGGACTGCATTACTGAACAGGAGAATCCCAAGATAGAGGGTTGAAGGAACCCAACAATCGTATGACATATGTCACGAAATACTGCCCTGATACTAAGAATATTGGACACAGTATAAAAGAACATCATCCAAAGTGATCCCACACTATCCTTCAGTGAGTGCGAAAGCCCAAGGGTGGGTTTTAAAAGAAACCGGAATCTGAGGAATCAATTAGTTATTACTGATTCAACACACTGCTATGCAAAAACTACATGGCTGACAAGCTCCAAGAAGGGATGCTTTTGGTGCATAAGTTGTACCACATGCCATGCAATGATCCCTGGTTCCACATTCCACCATCGGGATACAAACCAAAAATTCTATATCCAACATTATCTCACATGTACTACGTCCTTTGTAGTTTACATGATTAATTGTCCCAGTGGCCTATTTTACATAGGAAAAACGGCAGATGATGCCTACACCCGCATAGCGAACCACAGGTCCTCTATCAGAACGGTGATAAAAAATATAAAAAGTGATCAACCTGTGGCACATAATTTTCCCATTAGTGGCCACACGGTACAGGACTTAAGTTTCAAATTAATAGATCATGTGCCTGCACTATCAAGAGGAGAAGACAGACACTGGAAACTCTTTCAAATTGAGTCCAAATGAATGTTCAAACTGAATACCATTCAGCCAAAAGGCCTGAATGTCAGTTTGGATTGGCATTGCTTCCTGTAAGAAATCACCAGCAAGAACATAGTGGACTCATGGATGAGTCATACAGGACCAAATAATAACATATAACTCTTCTCCATAATGGACTCCTAGATATTAGAGTCTCATGATCCATTACAAATGAGAGTCATCTATCCATCTGCAGATGCTGCCTATACATTTGGATCCACACACTATGTTTATATTTATATTTACATTTATATCTATTATGGCAGGGCATTCACAAAATCAGGGATAGTTTGGACATGACCTGTATATGGCCATGTCATTCCGTCTTATTTTTCTTTATTGTTATTTTATATTACCTTTCACTTCATTTAGCCTCCTTAAACATCCCATGGTAATAATATTTTGGTCCTTGAATTTGCCCAGATGACATTGACCTATAGCGGGGGCTGTTGGAGACATACTATACCTTAGGAGTATTCAATGGGTATTTATACTATTGCACGTAATTCCTTATCCTGCAACACAGTCTGCCCTCACTATAGCCATTTAGTGTGTCTGATTCCTTTATTACAGGATTTTAGCAATACAGGATTTTAGCTACACAGCATTATATACCTAAATATCAACAGTAATGGGGAAGTATAGTAGGGTGTGTGCACCTTTAAATCTGTAGTATTTATTTATTTGATTATTTATTTAGGTCCACATGGGTACCTAGTAACGGAATTACAGTCCAGTTAAGCCTCCTGTGGGAGAAATACCCTATCCCCTTCAGTGCTTAAAAATTCATGTAACTGTTATAGATGGCTGGCAGCACACATAGAAGAAAGTTGACATGTAACTCACCACTTGTCAATTAGGAATCCACTAGCGCTCAGCTCCTGCAGTCCTTTAGGGCTATTCACAACTATAGCTCGTACTGCTCGCAGTCTCCTTCCAGCTGTATAGGTGCCCAGATTGCTATTGCATGTCTGTGGATAGTGCTGTGCTAATTCAACGTGTTTCAGCGTTCTTCCTTTGCCAGCTTCTTGGATCTGTCCTTCGTGATTAAGAGCCCCTCCTCTGCAGCACACCTTCCACCACATGCTCACTAACGGCCAACCCTCACTCAAAAAAAAGAAAACAATTTCAAGGAGCACCGTGGATTGCGTGTCAGAGTAGTCATCAAAATAAATAAACATAGGTGAACAAAAGGTAAAGATGTTATGCAGTAATATAACATAACCTAATGTGATATTGAACTCTGTTCCATTTCTATCTCCCCAATCATATGTCTTTTATTTTTTGTTTGTTATTTATTTTTACTTCTACCAGGAATTTATAAGGTCAAATTCAGAATTTAGACCTGGAACTCTGGTTTTCAACCTAAAGATCCAGAAGGCCTCTCTTTCACCTAACTTACGTGTCCTATCCTCTCCCCTTTTTTGTGGGAGTACTCTTTTTATGATGGTCCATGTAAAGAACCTTATATCTTTTTAATGGACAATAGAAAAATGGTTGATAAGTGGAGTGGTCAGAATTCCTGCTCTGATGTCTGAGAGATGTACTTTTATTCTCACCCTAGCCTCCCTTGTTGTGAGCCCCACATACTGTAAGGCACATTGTGTACAGGAAATGAGGTACACCACATAAGTTGAGCCCCAATTTAAGCACATATTTTTTTAAAAAATTTCCCATGTGATGGTGAAAGTTTCCCCTGTAATTACCCTCTTACATGCCTTACATGCTTTCTAGTTGAGATTCAATGGGACATACCGGTGCCATTATCAAGCATGTAAGGCATGTAAGAGGGTGATTACAGGGGAAACTTTCACCTCCACCATCACAGGGGAAATTTTTCAAAAAAATCTGTGCTTAAATTGCCGCTCAACTTATGTGGTATACCTCTTTTCCTGTACACAATGTGCCTTAAAGTATGTGGGGCTCATAACAAGGGAGGCTAGGGTGAGAATAAAAGTACATCTCTCAGACATCAGAGCAGGAATTCTGACCACTCCACTTATCAACCATTTTTCTATTGTCCACCAATAAGATATGAGGTTCTTTACATGGACCAACATAAAAAGAGTACTCCCACAAAAAAGGGGAGAGGATAGGACACGTAAGTTAGGTGAAAGATAGGCCTTCTGGATCTTTAGGTTGAAAACCAGAGTTCCAGAAGGTCTAAATTCTGAATTTGACCTTATAAATTCCTGGTAAAAGTAAAAATAAAACCTACCATGATACCACAATGGTCACCCATGCTTCTGCATGGAGTTCTGATCTCCCGCAAACCAGATGGCGAGAACTGGAACAGGCTTCCCTTCCGGCTTATGTGAAACCTGAGGACCTACTTTGGATGGCGAGTCATGGCCTCCAGTCACTTACTCTTTCTAATTTGATTGTCAGGGAGTGCAGGAGTGCGTGGTTACGCCTACGCAACTTCAATTTTAACGCTCCCCACCCATCCCCGGTTCAGCCTGTAGTAAGTCTGCTCCTATCCCTTCCCATCGGGGCTTGGAGAACCTCTCAGTTATGATCAATAAGTGATTTTTACCATAACGATAGGCTCTTGACTCAGTCGGACTTAATAACAAAGAGGGATCTTTCCTCCAGTTTGCCTTCCTTGGGGTCAAAAGCCCTTACTTCCTATTCTTTTCATTCAGGGTTTCCTATTTTGTTTGTCATTATTTGTGCACATTTTGTTTTTCGGTTACAAAACCTGGATATTTGATGAAGTTAACAATTTTGTGTTGTTTTTTGTGTTGTTTTTAGGAGATAAAGATTTTGGATTTCAGGGGTATTAACTGCAGAAGCATTTTAGAATTGTGATCAAGGCCAGACTGGGAAATCAGACAGGCCCTGGAAATTTCTGAAGACTGGCCTCAGCATCCACCCCCTCCCCCGGCCCCTCTCCAGCCCATGCCCCCCCCCCCAGCTCATTATCTTCAGGATTTCAGGAGCAGAGCGGCCTTGAATAGATTTCCTATCACCCTCTATTCAGGATGTGGCCCTACCATTAATGATTGTGATCACTAAAAAAAGAAAACTGACAATACCAGCTGAGGTTCAGAGATCCGCTGAAAACAAGTGCAAGATTGTGATCCAACCTATTATTACATGCAAGAAATAGAGTTGTTCCACTGATGAGGCTTAAGCATTTTATTGGTAAGGTTGCCCTGCTGTGGGTGGGAATAGGAGACACCCCAGATTTTCTGAAACTACATTTTCAATGATGCTTAGGCACACTGCAGTCTAGTTAAGCATCATGGGAAATGTAGTTCCAAAACGTCAGGGGTGCCAAGGTTAGCTATTACTGGACTAAGCAGTCCCTAGTTACAATTTGGAACTTTGAATATTTTTAAAAAGAGTTGAGGGATGGACAACAGAGCAAAGCTCCCCGACGATGATGATCCTGTAAAATGCGGGACGGTTGGGAACTCTGATATTGTAAATCTTAATGATCTAGTGTATTTAGGGTTGCCACTCGCCCTAGTATCACTGGGTCAGTCCGACCCCCAGCAGCTGACATTGTATGTCCCATGTCCTGGAACTACCCTCAAATGCCCGGGCTAAGAGTTCCCCTGGCGCAGCAAGTAGCAGTGAGCACACATTACAAAAAAAACTTGGCCAAGGGAGCTCTTAGCCCGGGGTAACTAAAACACGGGGTGGAGTATGGTGGAGAGACAGAGGAGTGTGTGGGAGGAAATTTGTCACCAGTTTCGACACAACATGCATTTGTGTTACTGTTCTAAGATAACATTCAGACCTTCTGCGCTGTCTTGTTTCGGCAGACTCTCTCCCCGTGTGAACATTATGGATGGTTTCTGTGAGGAAAGTGGTGAGCAACAGCAACTGGTAGTGCGTGGGTGACAAAGAGAGCTTCAAGTGTCCCTCTGTACCAAAAAAGAGCTGATATATCAGTCACATATGAACCATGCTGTAAATGAGGCATTCAGAGCTCAGGTATACTGTTTCTTAGTAAGGAAATTAAAACCTTGACACAATGATTCAGTGGGAAATGTAAAATATTTGAAATTATTTTACACACACACCTCTGACTATCTATATAATATATATATATATACATATATATATACAGGGAGTGCAGAATTATTAGGCAAATGAGTATTTTGACCACATCATCCTCTTTATGCATGCTGTCTTACTCCAAGCTGTATAGGCTCGAAAGCCTACTACCAATTAAGCATATTAGGTGATCTGCATCTCTGTAATGAGAAGGGGTGTGGTCTAATGACATCAACACCCTATATCAGGTGTGCATAATTATTAGGCTACTTCCTTTCCTTTGGCAAAATGGGTCAAAAGAAGGACTTGACAGGCTCAGAAAAGTCAAAAATAGTGAGATATCTTGCAGAGGGATGCAGCACTCTTAAAATTGCAAAGCTTCTGAAGCGTGATCATCGAACAATCAAGCGTTTCATTCAAAATAGTCAACAGGGTCGCAAGAAGCATGTGGAAAAACCAAGGTGCAAAATAACTGCCCATGAACTGAGAAAAGTCAAGCATGCAGCTGCCAAGATGCCACTTGCCACCAGTTTGGCCATATTTCAGAGCTGCAACATCACTGGAGTGCCCAAAAGCACAAGGTGTGCAATACTCAGAGACATGGCCAAGGTAAGAAAGGCTGAAAGACGACCACCACTGAACAAGACACACAAGCTGAAACGTCAAGACTGGGCCAAGAAATATCTCAAGACTGATTTTTCTAAGGTTTTATGGACTGATGAAATGAGAGTGAGTCTTGATGGGCCAGATGGATGGGCCCGTGGCTGGATTGGTAAAGGGCAGAGAGCTCCAGTCCGACTCAGACGCCAGCAAGGTGGAGGTGGAGTACTGGTTTGGGCTGCTATCATCAAAGATGAGCTTGTGGGGCCTTTTCGGGTTGAGGATGGAGTCAAGCTCAACTCCCAGTCCTACTGCCAGTTTCTGGAAGACACCTTCTTCAAGCAGTGGTACAGGAAGAAGTCTGCATCCTTCAAGAAAAACATGATTTTCATGCAGGACAATGCTCCATCACACTCGTCCAAGTACTCCACAGCGTGGCTGGCAAGAAAGGGTATAAAAGAAGAAAATCTAATGACATGGCCTCCTTGTTCACCTGATCTGAACCCCATTGAGAACCTGTGGTCCATCATCAAATGTGAGATTTACAAGGAGGGAAAACAGTACACCTCTCTGAACAGTGTCTGGGAGGCTGTGGTTGCTGCTGCACGCAATGTTGATAGTGAACAGATCAAAACACTGACAGAATCCATGGATGGCAGGCTTTTGAGTGTCCTTGCAAAGAAAGGTGGCTATATTGGTCACTGATTTGTTTTTGTTTTGTTTTTGAATGTCAGAAATGTATATTTGTGAATGTTGAGATGTTATATTGGTTTCACTGGTAAAAATAAATAATTGAAATGGGTATATATTTGTTTTTTGTTAAGTTGCCTAATAATTATGCACAGTAATAGTCACCTGCACACACAGATATCCCCCTAAAATAGCTATAACTAAAAACAAACTAAAAACTACTTCCAAAACTATTCAGCTTTGATATTAATGAGTTTTTTGGGTTCATTGAGAACATGGTTGTTGTTCAATAATAAAATTAATCCTCAAAAATACAACTTGCCTAATAATTCTGCACTCCCTGTATATATATATATATATATATATAAAAATATATTAATATATATATAATATAACATATATATATTTATATATATATATATATATATATATATATATATAAAATATAACATATATATATATATAAGTCCAAGAAAGAGCACTCTCACCTTAATGTTCAGCTGCCAGGGTGCCAATGGATCAATATTTAGGACATAAGAAGGCACTCTCTGGTCTTTTTTATCAAGTGTAATTTGCACTTCACAAATCTCTTTATGGAGAATTATGAAAAAGAGATTATTGCGGGTCTTTAAAAAATAAAATAAGAAGTTGCAGTATACCAGTGCTATATTGATGACCTCTTTATGATCTGGACAGGATCAAAAGAATCACTACAGGACTGGTTTCAAGAATTGAATGACTAACACCATCCTATACAACTAAAAGTGACCTCAAGCCAGGACAAAGTAGAATTCCTGGAGAAATCCTGGGGACAACACTCTATCAGAAACCCACGGACAGGAATTCTGTCCTACATGCACAAAGCTGCCATCCTACATCCCTCCTTCCAGCCATCCCACATGGTCAAATGTCAAGGGTGAATAGAAATAACAGTGATGCATCCAATAAAGAACTACAGCTTTGAGAGATGGTGAGAACATTTATTTCAAGGTGTTATAAATGGCAATACCTATTGGACTGCATTACTGAACAGGAGAATCCCAAGATAGAGGGTTGAAGGAACCCAACAATCGTATGACATATGTCACGAAATACTGCCCTGATACTAAGAATATTGGACACAGTATAAAAGAACATCATCCAAAGTGATCCCACACTATCCTTCAGTGAGTGCGAAAGCCCAAGGGTGGGTTTTAAAAGAAACCGGAATCTGAGGAATCAATTAGTTATTACTGATTCAACACACTGCTATGCAAAAACTACATGGCTGACAAGCTCCAAGAAGGGATGCTTTTGGTGCATAAGTTGTACCACATGCCATGCAATGATCCCTGGTTCCACATTCCACCATCGGGATACAAACCAAAAATTCTATATCCAACATTATCTCACATGTACTACGTCCTTTGTAGTTTACATGATTAATTGTCCCAGTGGCCTATTTTACATAGGAAAAACGGCAGATGATGCCTACACCCGCATAGCGAACCACAGGTCCTCTATCAGAACGGTGATAAAAAATATAAAAAGTGATCAACCTGTGGCACATAATTTTCCCATTAGTGGCCACACGGTACAGGACTTAAGTTTCAAATTAATAGATCATGTGCCTGCACTATCAAGAGGAGAAGACAGACACTGGAAACTCTTTCAAATTGAGTCCAAATGAATGTTCAAACTGAATACCATTCAGCCAAAAGGCCTGAATGTCAGTTTGGATTGGCATTGCTTCCTGTAAGAAATCACCAGCAAGAACATAGTGGACTCATGGATGAGTCATACAGGACCAAATAATAACATATAACTCTTCTCCATAATGGACTCCTAGATATTAGAGTCTCATGATCCATTACAAATGAGAGTCATCTATCCATCTGCAGATGCTGCCTATACATTTGGATCCACACACTATGTTTATATTTATATTTACATTTATATCTATTATGGCAGGGCATTCACAAAATCAGGGATAGTTTGGACATGACCTGTATATGGCCATGTCATTCCGTCTTAATTTTCTTTATTGTTATTTTATATTACCTTTCACTTCATTTAGCCTCCTTAAACATCCCATGGTAATAATATTTTGGTCCTTGAATTTGCCCAGATGACATTGACCTATAGCTGGGGGCTGTTGGAGACATACTATACCTTAGGAGTATTCAATGGGTATTTATACTATTGCACGTAATTCCTTATCCTGCAACACAGTCTGCCCTCACTATAGCCATTTAGTGTGTCTGATTCCTTTATTACAGGATTTTAGCAATACAGGATTTTAGCTACACAGCATTATATACCTAAATATCAACAGTAATGGGGAAGTATAGTAGGGTGTGTGCACCTTTAAATCTGTAGTATTTATTTATTTGATTATTTATTTAGGTCCACATGGGTACCTAGTAACGGAATTACAGTCCAGTTAAGCCTCCTGTGGGAGAAATACCCTATCCCCTTCAGTGCTTAAAAATTCATGTAACTGTTATAGATGGCTGGCAGCACACATAGAAGAAAGTTGACATGTAACTCACCACTTGTCAATTAGGAATCCACTAGCGCTCAGCTCCTGCAGTCCTTTAGGGCTATTCACAACTATAGCTCGTACTGCTCGCAGTCTCCTTCCAGCTGTATAGGTGCCCAGATTGCTATTGCATGTCTGTGGATAGTGCTGTGCTAATTCAACGTGTTTCAGCGTTCTTCCTTTGCCAGCTTCTTGGATCTGTCCTTCGTGATTAAGAGCCCCTCCTCTGCAGCACACCTTCCACCACATGCTCACTAACGGCCAACCCTCACTCAAAAAAAAGAAAAAAATTTCAAGGAGCACCGTGGATTGCGTGTCAGAGTAGTCATCAAAATAAATAAACATAGGTGAACAAAAGGTAAAGATGTTATGCAGTAATATAACATAACCTAATGTGATATTGAACTCTGTTCCATTTCTATCTCCCCAATCATGTGTCTTTTATTTTTTGTTTGTTATTTATTTTTACTTCTACCAGGAATTTATAAGGTCAAATTCAGAATTTAGACCTGGAACTCTGGTTTTCAACCTAAAGATCCAGAAGGCCTCTCTTTCACCTAACTTACGTGTCCTATCCTCTCCCCTTTTTTGTGGGAGTACTCTTTTTATGATGGTCCATGTAAAGAACCTTATATCTTTTTAATGGACAATAGAAAAATGGTTGATAAGTGGAGTGGTCAGAATTCCTGCTCTGATGTCTGAGAGATGTACTTTTATTCTCACCCTAGCCTCCCTTGTTGTGAGCCCCACATACTGTAAGGCACATTGTGTACAGGAAATGAGGTACACCACATAAGTTGAGCCCCAATTTAAGCACATATTTTTTTTAAAAATTTCCCATGTGATGGTGAAATTTTCCCCTGTAATTACCCTCTTACATGCCTTACATGCTTTCTAGTTGAGATTCAATGGGACATACCGGTGCCATTATCAAGCATGTAAGGCATGTAAGAGGGTGATTACAGGGGAAACTTTCACCTCCACCATCACAGGGGAAATTTTTCAAAAAAATCTGTGCTTAAATTGCCGCTCAACTTATGTGGTATACCTCTTTTCCTGTACACAATGTGCCTTAAAGTATGTGGGGCTCATAACAAGGGAGGCTAGGGTGAGAATAAAAGTACATCTCTCAGACATCAGAGCAGGAATTCTGACCACTCCACTTATCAACCATTTTTCTATTGTCCACCAATAAGATATGAGGTTCTTTACATGGACCAACATAAAAAGAGTACTCCCACAAAAAAGGGGAGAGGATAGGACACGTAAGTTAGGTGAAAGATAGGCCTTCTGGATCTTTAGGTTGAAAACCAGAGTTCCAGAAGGTCTAAATTCTGAATTTGACCTTATAAATTCCTGGTAAAAGTAAAAATAAAACCTACCATGATACCACAATGGTCACCCATGCTTCTGCATGGAGTTCTGATCTCCCGCAAACCAGATGGCGAGAACTGGAACAGGCTTCCCTTCCGGCTTATGTGAAACCTGAGGACCTACTTTGGATGGCGAGTCATGGCCTCCAGTCACTTACTCTTTCTAATTTGATTGTCAGGGAGTGCAGGAGTGCGTGGTTACGCCTACGCAACTTCAATTTGATCGCTCCCCACCCATCCCCGGTTCAGCCTGTAGTAAGTCTGCTCCTATCCCTTCCCATCGGGGCTTGGAGAACCTCTCAGTTATGATCAATAAGTGATTTTTACCATAACGATAGGCTCTTGACTCAGTCGGACTTAATAACAAAGAGGGATCTTTCCTCCAAGCTTCTCTTTGTCTTGACCAGGTTACGATCCTTGTTATGAGCGTGGGGTTTCCTCCCTGAGACACTCTGGGACACAACACTCTGGGAAACCAGGTGGACAAGCAAACTTCAGCTTTATAAGCCCATATC
Source organism: Bombina bombina (assembly GCF_027579735.1). Lineage (NCBI taxonomy): Eukaryota > Metazoa > Chordata > Amphibia > Anura > Bombinatoridae > Bombina > Bombina bombina. Next base: position 221,527,475 of record NC_069499.1, read on the forward strand.
CATCCACTATCAATGCCTTCTTGACGAAAACCCTTCCTTTGAAACCCCTCATACTTTGGCGTCGGAATGGGAGTGGGGAAGAGACCACTCAACACAACAACTGCAATGTGCCATATCTGACACCAGGATGGCTATACAATGTGTAAGGGTGTATGAACTTTTCAATAAACTTCTCACCCGATGGCACTTGGTGCCAACTAAACTACAGAAATTCTACCCTACAACATCGGGACTGTGCTGGAGGGGATGCGGAGGGAGAGGCAACCCCACGCATGTGTGGTGGGATTGCCCCCAACTTGAGAACTACTGGGCTAAGGCAAGGCATCTGTGTACCAAACTGGGTCTCCCTAGTGTCACACTCCCTTCCATGGGTATACTCCATATAGATATCCCTCCAATTCCCTCTCATAGCAAATGTTTGCTGATCTGCATCCTTCTATCAGCCAAGCTACTGATAGCTAGAAATTGGAAAAAAAAAACATCCCCTGAGATGGGGAGGTGTACTGGAGACGGTTGAATACTTTAAGTCCATGGAGAGCGGTGTATATCTGGCCAATAGACAAATGGGCACTTATGCCCAGATCTGGGAGACTCTTATGACCCCTAGAACCCGTACCACCCTAATTGACTAACTCCCTCCCTAACCTGAGAGGATCAAGATGGACAAAGATTCCCACAATTAGTCAGTGAGCCGTAACTTCTTCTCTACTAGCTCCCCCTACCCTTTAGATAACACTCTCAGTGATACCATTGTAATAACCCCCCCCCCCCCCGCCCCCTCCAAACCTAAAATATACTAGCATTTACACATGGACTCACTTGACTCTGACCCCCTCAGAATTTCGGCTTCAGTAATAACCTTTCCAGGTTGTTTACTGACCACATTTTCCCTCACTTATGATAGCTCTGTGAAGTCTAGTGATGACCCATTTGGGGCATTTGTTTTTATTCCCCTACCCTCCTTCCCCACAACTCGTTTTGTTAGGAAACTTACCTTGTTGCTATGATTGAATAATATGTTTATATAGCCTTTATCATTTGTTGTAAAATGATTTCACTCTCATCCACTCCCGGCTGTACTGTGTAACCCTTAGGCCGGGTCTGGTGTTATATACTGTATTTTGTATAATTCTCATAAAATAAAAAAATATTTAAAAAAAAAAAAAAAGTAAAAATAAATAACAAACAAAAAACTAAAAGACATATGATTGGGGAGAAAGAAATGGAACAGAGTTTAATATCACATTAGGTTATGTTATATTACTGCAACACCTTTAATTTGTGCATTTATCTCTACATTGTTCACCTATGTTTATTTATTTGGATGACTACTCTGACACATAATCCACTTAATTTTGGTAAATTCTTTATTATATTTAGAGCATGTACCTAAATGTTAATTATATGGTTTACATAGGTTACATAATACCTCTTTGTTATAAAAAAAGGGGATGAGTTGTAGATTTCAGTATGCATTTAAATAAGATATGTGCCAATGCAATATGTAATCTTATTATGAGACCTGTATACGAATATATTTGATAGACATAACATCCCTCAGTGTAAATGCCGATGAGTATATATATATATATATATATATATATATATACGCTAACCTAGCTATGTTAAAAAATGTAACAAAGGTAATATGTTCAATTAGGTTGTGTACCCCTTTAAATCTTTCACAATTTTCAGAGTTAACGTCTGAATAATGTGGATAATAGCTAAGGATTGACATAGCAGATATCCATTAGCAGATGTTCGTAGTTTAGGGCAGTTACGTTATACTAAGAGCCTGATTGGATAAAAAAAAGGAGGTGTGTGAATTCCACCATCCAAAGGGCAGTCAGACATTGTGTTTTTAGAATGCAAGCTAGTGCAATATTTTAAGCAGGCTAGGAATAAAGGCAGTAGCCGAAACCGGTCAGCCATTTGTATGTCTGACTCCCTATCTTTAATTCTGTTTTTACCTATAAGGTATGGATACCCTTTGTTTAAATGTTCTAATAAAGTTTATATATGTTAACCTTCACCACGGTGCTCCTTGAAATTTTTTTTCTTTTTTTTTACTGAGCATTATATACCTGCCTTTATTCTTGGGTAAATATCATTTATCATGGTGGTACCCTTGTCACTAATTCTGTTGTTTATGGTTTGTCGCCCCTTTATGTTTGAGTTTCTCTCATACATACCGAGTAGTGGATTAGTATATATATTTAGACTGCTATATATATTTCCAACCACTAGGGAGGACATCGCAATTTGGTGAGGCTTTTATTGATGAATATATGTCCATATGTGCTATGCCCTCAACACTAAGTAGAGTACCAATTGTGTATGACCTAGTGTGGACCAGGAAGAATTGGCAATTGCTGATGATAATTTGACAAAGTAGACAATTTGCACTAATGTAGCACAGTATGCTGGTTATCCCCACAGCGTCCCTCGCGTAGCTTTCTACTATTATGCCTATGATTATATCTATTATTATCCCTATTATTATTTTATTACATTATTTGATTACTTTATATTTTATTTTACTTTATTTTTAATTGTTATGCAGATAGAAAACATGCTATGCTATGTTTATACCTATAGAGGCGCTGGGTCTCCCTCTGTGACTACCCTGGAAGTCATGCCGAACAATATCCATGGCAACGGCGTACAACATTCTGGGTAGTCCCTCTGCTGTGCCATCAGAGGCTGGAGACACTGGACGTGCTATATAGGCGATGTTACACGCCGGTGCCATGAGATAGACAGGAGTGAGAAGACATAATATGGCAAGTAAGTAAATCATTGCTGACATCCTCACATAGTATAGGTATAAGATGGGGGCCGGCTATGAATACTAAGACAATTTACGGCACTAGCCTTATACCATTTCGTATTGATCCGTTGACCCCTTAGAAAGGGGATTTTGAAGCTGTACAACCTGCTTACAATTGCACAAGTATTAACACAGCTCATCAATACAGTTTGTTTACACGTTTTTATGTTTTCACCTTTTTATTTGTTATATTTGTACAATATGTGATATATACACAGATTACCAATGAACTGATAAGATGAAAGAATTATGTATCTTTTGCACTTGCACTGCTATGATGTAATTGCATAGATGTTATCAGGGGCGAAATTATAGGGGGTGCAGAGGTCGCAATTGCGACTGGGTCCCCAAGGGTGGGGGCCCAGCTTAAAAAAAAATATTTTTTTTTTTACAATAAAAAACGATGACTTGCCACTGCCTGCACTGATATTATGTGAGTGTGACATGATGTTTCACTTGTGTCTCTGACTACAGGGGTTAGTGTTTCTGTTTTACCCATTGGTGTTTATGTGTGTATGTGTGTATGTATGTATGTGACTTTGTGTGTATTTATGCATGTATGTGTGTATGTATGTATGTGACTTTGTGTGTATTTATGCATGTATGTGTGTATGTTTGTGGAACCAGCAAATTACAGACCCTTCTTAGATTATTGCACCTGGGCCCTGTGGTTTCTAGTTACGCCTCTGAATGTTATTGTTGTTTGAGGATTGTCATGACTACAGTTTTGGCGCAATTCCTCTCAGTGGGGTAGGGGCTAGCACTGTTTAAATTGCCACTTGTGATTTGTGTTTGCTTGTCTGAGGAAGGCGAGTGTGTCCCTGAAAGGTCACGCTTTTTTCATAAAATACACTTTGAAAAGACCGGTGAGTGCCTTCATATTCTCTGTGTATATATATATGTTGTGTTGAAAGCATTTTTGCAAAACTGTTGCCACATAGTGTTCTTTTTTAAGAAAATACACTACAGTATTTTTGGGCATTCGGGGCATATTTATAGAATTAACCAGAAATGTAATCTCTTTTTAATTTTTGAGTTCTCGGTAGCAATAACCAGCCACTTGTAATGGCTGATTAATTATTGCTCCCCCTGTAAACATGCGGTAATTTAGCGCTCCACTTGTAATCTAGCACTCTATGTTTTGCTCTTCTTTAAAGGCCTATAGCAGATCTATATGACATTAATACTGAAATTATTTAAAGGGATAGAAAGGTAAAAATATAAATGTGTATGGGTGCATTACAATTTAAAAAAATAATCGGCTAGATTACGAGTTGTGCGTTAGGCTTAAAAAGCAGCGTTGGCCGGTCCCAACACTGCTTTTTAACGCCCGCTGGTATTACGAGTCTTGAAGGTACAGGTGTACCGCTCACTTTTTTTGGCCAGACTTGGAAATACCGCAAATCCACTTACGTCAATTGCATATCCTATTTTTTCAATGGGACTTGCATATGCCGGTAGTACGAGTCTGACAAAAAGTGAGCGGTAGACCCCCTCCTGTCAAGACTGGTACCGCATTTAAAAGTCAGTAGTTAAGAGTTTTACACTACAACGCCATAGCATAAAACTCTTAACTAAAGTGCTAAAAAGTACACTAACACCCATAAACTACCTATTAACCCCTAAACCGAGGCCTTCCCACATCGCAAACACTATAATACAATTTTTAACCCCTAATCTGCCGAACCAGACATCGCCGCCATTATAATAAATATATTAACCCCTAAACCGCCGCACTCCCGCCTCGCAAACACTAGTTAAATTTTATTAACCTCTAATCTGCCGTCCCTAACATTGCCGCAACCTACCTACATTTATTAACCCCTAATCTGCCGCCCCCAACGTCGCCGCCACTATATTAAAGTTAATAACCCCTAAATCTAAGTCTAACCTAACCCTAACACCCCCTAACTTAAATATAATTTAAATAAATAAAAATAAATATCATTAACTATATTATTCCTATTTAAAACTAAATACTTACCTATAAAATAAACCTTAAGATAGCTACAATATAACTAATAGTTATATTGTAGCTATCGTAGGGTTTATTTTTATTTTACAGGCAAGTTTGTATTTATTTTAACTAGGTAGAATAGTTATTAAATAGTTATTAACTATTTAATAACTACCTAGTTAAAATAAAGACAAATTTACCTGTAAAATAAAACCTAACCTAAGTTACAATTACACATAACACTATAATTAAATGTCTTACCTAAATTAAATACAATTAAATAAAAAAAACACTAAATTACAGAAAATAATAAACAAATTACAAGATTTTTAAACTAATTACACCTAATCTAATCCCCCTAATAAAATTAAAAAGCCCCCCCCCCAAAATAAAAAAAAGACCTACCCTATACTAAATTACAAATATCCCTTAAAAGGCTCTTTTGCGGGGCATTGCCCCAAAGTAATCAGCTCTTTTACCTGTAAAAAAAGTACAAATCCCCCCCCCAACATTAAAACCCACCACCCACACAACCAACCCTACTCTAAAATCCACCCAATACCCCCTTAAAAAAACCTAACACTAACCCCTTGAAGATCACCTTACCTGGAGAAGTCTTCACCCAACTGGGCCGATGTCCTCAACGAAGACGGGAGAAGTCTTCATCCAAGCCTGGCGAAGTGGTCCTCCAGACGGGCAGAAGTCTTCATCCAGACGGCATCTTCTATCTTCATCCATCCGGTGCAGAGCAGGTGCATCTTCAAGACATCCGGCGCAGAGCATCCTCTTCCATCAAATTCTTCTTACTTAATGACGGTTCCTTTAAGTGATGTCATCCAAGATGGCGTCCATTCAATTCCGATTGGCTGATAGAATCATCCAAATCAGCCAATCGGAATTAAGGTAGAAAAAAATCATATTGGCTGATGCAATCAGCCAATAGGATTGAGCTGGCATTCTATTGGCTGATTGGAACAGCCAATAGAATGCCAGCTCAATCCTATTGGCTGATTGGATCAGCCAATAGGATTGAAGTTCAATCCTATTGGCTGATTTCATCAGCCAATAGGATTTTTTTCTACCTTAATTCCAATTCTATCAGCCAATCGGAATTGAAGGGACGCCATCTTGGATGACGTCACTTAAAGGAACCATCATTTAGTAAGAAGACTTCGATGGAAGAGGATGCTCCGCGCCGGATGTCTTAAAGATGGACCTGCTCCGCGCCGGATGGATGAAGATAGAAGATGCCGTCTGGATGAAGATAAAAGATGCCGTCTGGATGAAGACTTCTGCCCGTCTGGAGGACCACTTCGCCCGGCTTGGATGAAGACTTCTCCCAGCTTTGTTGAGGACTTCGGCCCGGTTGGGTGAAGACTTCTCCTGGTAAGGTGATCTTCAAGAGGTTAGTGATAGGTTTTTTTAAGGGGGTATTGGGCGGGTTTTAGAGTAGGGTTGGTTGTGTGGGTGGTGGGTTTTAATGTTGAGGGGGAATTCATACTTTTTTTTACAGGTAAAAGAGCTGATTACTTTGGGGCAATGCCCAGCAAAAGGCCCTTTTAAGGGCTATTTGTAATTTAGTGTAGGGTAGGGCTTTTTTTAATTTTGGGGGGCTTTTTTATTTTGTTAGGGGGATTAGATTAGGTGTAATTAGTTTTAAAATCTTGTAATTTGTTTATTATTTTCTGTAATTTAGTGTTTGTTTGTTTTGTACTTTAGATAATTTTATTTAATTGTATTTAATTGTATTTAATTTAGGGAATTAATTTAATTATAGTGTAGTGTTAGGTGTAATTGTAACTTAGGTTAGGTTTTATTTTACAGGTAATTTTGTCTTTATTTTAACTAGGTAGTTATTAAATAGTTGATAATTATTTAATAACTATTCTACCTAGTTAAAATAAATACAAACTTGCCTGTAAAATAAAAATAAACCCTAAGCTAGATACAATGTAACTATATTGTAGCTAGCTTAGGGTTTATTTTATAGGTAAGTATTTAGTTTTAAATAGGAATTATTTAGGTAATAATAGTAATTGTATTTAGATTTATTTAAATTATATTTAAGTTAGGGGGTGTTAGGTTTAGGGTTAGACTTAGATTTAGGGGTTAATAACTTTAATAGGTTGAGGCGACATTGGGGGTGGCAGATTAGGGGTTAATAAATATAATGTAGGTGTCAGTGATGTTGGGGGCAGCAGATTTGGGGCTCATAAGTATAATGTAGGTGCCGGCGGTGTCCGGAGCGGAAGATTAAGGGTTAATCAATATAATGTAGGTGTCGGCAATGTCGGGGGCGGCAGATTAGGGGTTAATAAGTGTAAGATTAGTGGTGTTTAGACTCGGGGTTCATGTTAGGGTGTTAGGTGTAGACATAAATGTATTTTCCTCATAGGAATCAATGGGGCTGCGTTAGAAGCTAAACACTGCTTTTTTTGCAGGTGTTAGGGTTTTTTTCAGCCGTCTCTCCCCGTTGATTCCTATGGGGAAATCGTGCACGAGCACGTTCAGCCAGCTCACCGCTAACATAAGCAGCAATGGTATTGAGGTGAGATGTGGAGCAAATTTTTGCTCTACGATCACTTTTTTTGCCGCACAGCCTCTAACGCAAAACTCATAATCTAGGTGAATATTTTTTGTAATATACTTACATTAGCAAAAATGCTTCTAGTAAATGCTATTACTGTTTTTTTAAAGGTATACGCACATAGGCTGTGAGGGCCCATGCACCGTATTGAAACATTACACCTTTCTTAGAGAGCCAGCTGTGGCTTATATGACACAAATGAAGTCTTCACAGGCACAATACACATATGGTGCAAGGGCCCTCACAGCATATGTGCATATATATAAAAATATTTCTATTTAAATTCCCCCATGCACATTTCAGTTTTGACCTTTATATCCCTTTAATGGCATTGGCAATATGCAATAAAGGGGACACAAAACCCAACATTTTTCTTTCATGCTTCAGACAGAGCATACAATTTTAAAAAAGTTACCAATTTACTTCTTTTATCAAATCTGCTTTGTTCTTATGTAATTCCTTGTTGAAGAGATATCTAGATAGATAGCGTGCACATGTCTAGAGAACTACATAACAGGAAATAGTGCTGTCATCTAGTGCTCTCGCTACTATATAAAATTGTTGCAAAACTGCTGCCATATTATGCTGTAGACTTGTGCACACTCCTGAACTTACCTTCCTGCTTTTCAACAAATGATAACAAGAAAGTAAATAAAATTTGATAATAGAAGTAAATTGGAAAGTTTTTTAAAATTGTATTTTCTATCTGAATCATGAAAGACAAATGTTGGGGTTATGTCCCTTTAAACATTTACAAGATTTAAAGGGACACTAAACCAAAACATTATCTTTCATGATTCAGGTAGAGAATACAATTTTTAAATAACATTCCAATTGACTTCTATTATCGCATTTGCTTCATTCTTTAGATATCCTTTGTTGAAGAAATAGCAATGCCCATGTGTGAGCCAATCACACAAGTCATCTATGTGCATCTACCAATCAGAAGCTACTGAGCATATCTAGATATGCTTTTCAGCAAAGAATATCAAGAGAATGAAGCTAATTAGATAATAGCAGTACATTAGAAAGTTGTTTAAAAACACACTCTTTCTAAATCATGAAAGAAAAAATGTGGGTTTCATGTCCCTTTAAGTTAACATTACTTTTGCCCTGCTCTTGTAACTACTGATTGCTGTAGAATGCGGCATTGTGGTAATTAATCCACACATACATTTATCCATTTGTTAATATGACAGTTACCTGAGCGCTGCTGTATATGTTTAGATAAACTGACCAGTTGCCTTTACAAGTCCTTGCCTGCTTTTCATTAACAGTGAAGAACACTTATGCAGCCTTTCAGTCTTACTAATTTTTTTCTCATCTGAACGGCTTGGAGTCATGTAGGCTCTAAGACCAGACACACAGATTAGTTATGGAGAGTCAAAAGGTGATTAACGCCTGCACAGTAAGAACAGTAAGAAAATAAAAGACACCTTTGAGACTTTCCAAAAAGCTCAAGAAGGTCAAACAACATATTTGCTCAAAAGAATGACTCAGTACTCAGTACTTCACTGAAGATAAGGATTATGGATAGTGGTGACCCGAAAATCATATGAGGGCCTTAATTCCCTATGGGCTAGATTACAAGTGGCACGCTAAAGCTAGCGCAGGTCGCGATAAGCAATATCTAGACCTCGCTATCTTGCATGCGTATTACAAGTTAAAAGTAAATGGGTGCACTCAAGCACAAACAAAATGTGCGCTTGTAGGGTAAGCGTGAGTTAAAACCTAGGGATAGATTTATCAACTGACGGGCGGACATGATTAGCTGTAGCAGATCATGTCCGCCCGACATTGATAAATGCCGACAGCATACGCTGTCAGCATTTATCATTACACAAGCATTTCTGGTGAAATGCTTGTGCAATGCGGCCCCTGCACATTCGTGGCCAATCGGCTGCTAGCAGGGGGTGTCAATCATCCCAATCGTATCTGATCGGGATGATTGCTGTCTGCCACCTCAGAGATGGTGGATGAGTTAAGAAGCAGCAGTCTTACGACCGCTGCTTCTTAACTTAAAGGGACATTAAACCCAAAATATTTATTTCAAAATTCAGATAGAGAATACAATTTTAAACAACATCCCAATTTACTTCTATTATCTAATTTGCTTCATTCTTTAGATATGCTTTGTTGAAGAAATAGTAATGCACATGGGTGAGCCAATCACACGAGGGATCTATGTGCAGCCACCAATCAGCAGCTAATGAGCCTATCTAGATATGCTTTTTAGCAAAGGATATCAAGAGAATGAAACAAATTAGCTAATAGAAGTAAATTAGAAAGTTGTTTAAAATTGTATGCTGTTTCTAAATCATGAAAGAAAAAATTTGGGTTTCATGCCCCTTTAAAGGGACACTGAACCCAAATTTTTTCTTTTGTAATTCAGATAGAGCATGCAATTTTAAGTAACTTTCTAATTTACTCCTAGTATCAATTTTTCTTCGTTCTCTTGCTATCATTATTTGAAAAAGAAGGCATCTAAGCTGTTTTTTGGTTTCAGTACTCTGGACAGCACTATTTTATTGGTGGATGAATTTATCCACCAATCAGCAAGGACAACCCAGGTTGTTCACCAAAAATGGGCCGGCATCTAAACTTACATTCTTGCATTTCAAATAAAGATACCAAGAGAATGAAGAAAATTTGATAATAGGAGTAAATTAGAAAGTTGCTTAAAATTTCATGCTCAATCTGAAACACGAAAGAAAAATTTTGGGTACAGTGTCCCTTTAAGTTTTAGGCAGACCTGAAACTTTGGAGGTAGATTGCAGCATCCACTTCTTGATAAATCTACCCCTAGTGTAAGGAATAAAAAAAAAGTTGACTCAAGCACAAAATAAGGTAATTAAAATAAAGTATTAAACTCATATCAGCTCTATCTGATAAAAATGAACCATATAAATTTGGATATATGAAAAGGTGTTTGACTGGAAAGGGCTATAATGTGCATATATCTAAATATGTTTATATCAGTTTGAGCCTACCTAGGTTTAGCTTTTAACAAAGAATTCCAAGAGCACAAAGCAGATGTGATGATAAAAGTGAACTGGAAAGTTGTTTAAAATTGCATGCCCTATCTGAATCATGAAAGTTTAATTTTGACTAGACTGTCCCTTTCACGCTGAATATCTGAAGTACTGAAGTTAACTTGCATTGGGTTTCGCTCACATGCAAACAACTTACTTTCAGCTTGTAATATGCACGCTAACCCACCTGCGTTAAAAGTTTACTTTGAGCAGTGTTTGTGCACCAGTGAAAAATTTATTAGCACGCCACTTGTAATCTGGCCCTATGTATTTAGAAAATTCTCTGATAAGGCTAACAAAATAAATGTGTGTATTTGTGTGTGTGTATGCTATATACATATATGTGTGTATTTGTGTGTGTGTATGCTATATACATATATGTGTGTATTTGTGTGTGTGTATGCTATATACATATATGTGTGTATTTGTGTGTGTGTATGCTATATACATATATGTGTGTATTTGTGTGTGTGTATGCTATATACATATATGTGTGTATTTGTGTGTGTGTATGCTATATACATATATGTGTATTTGTGTGTGTGTATGCTATATACATATATATGTATTTGTGTGTGTGTATGCTATATACATATATGTTTATTTGTGTGTGTGTATGCTATATACATATATGTGTATTTGTGTGTGTGTATGCTATATACATATATGTGTGTATTTGTGTGTGTGTATGCTATATACATATATGTGTGTATTTGTGTGTGTGTATGCTATATACATATATGTGTATTTGTGTGTGTGTATGCTATATACATATATATGTGTATTTGTGTGTGTGTATGCTATATACATATATGTGTATTTGTGTGTGTGTATGCTATATACATATATGTGTATTTGTGTGTGTATGCTATATACATATATGTGTATTTGTGTGTGTGTATGCTATATACATATATGTGTGTATTTGTGTGTGTGTATGCTATATACATATATGTGTATTTGTGTGTGTATGCTATATACATATATGTGTATTTGTGTGTGTGTATGCTATATACATATACCGTATGTGTATTTGTGTGTGTATGCTATATACATATATGTGTATTTGTGTGTGTGTATGCTATATACATATACCGTATGTGTATTTGTGTGTGTATGCTATATACATATATGTGTATTTGTGTGTGTGTATGCTATATACATATATGTGTGTATTTGTGTGTGTGTATGCTATATACATATATGTGTATTTGTGTGTGTGTATGCTATATACATATATGTGTGTATTTGTGTGTGTGTATGCTATATACATATATGTGTGTATTTGTGTGTGTGTATGCTATATACATATATGTGTGTATTTGTGTGTGTGTATGCTATATACATATATGTGTGTATTTGTGTGTGTGTATGCTATATACATATATGTGTGTATTTGTGTGTGTATGCTATATACATATATGTGTGTATTTGTGTGTGTGTATGCTATATACATATATGTGTATTTGTGTGTGTGTATGCTATATACATATATGTGTATTTGTGTGTGTGTATGCTATATACATATATGTGTATTTGTGTGTGTGTATGCTATATATATATACATATATGTGTGTATTTGTGTGTGTGTATGCTATATACATATATGTGTATTTGTGTGTGTATGCTATATACATATATGTGTATTTGTGTGTGTGTATGCTATATACATATATGTGTATTTGTGTGTGTGTATGCTATATACATATATGTGTGTATTTGTGTGTGTGTATGCTATATACATATATGTGTGTATTTGTGTGTGTGTATGCTATATACATATATGTGTGTATTTGTGTGTGTATGCTATATACATATATGTGTATTTGTGTGTGTGTGTATGCTATATACATATATGTGTATTTGTGTGTGTGTATGCTATATACATATATGTGTATTTGTGTGTGTGTATGCTATATACATATATGTGTGTATTTGTGTGTGTGTATGCTATATACATATATGTGTATTTGTGTGTGTGTATGCTATATACATATATGTGTGTATTTGTGTGTGTGTATGCTATATACATATATGTGTGCATGGCAGCACAATAAAACATATTAGGCTATCGGTAATTTCAGAGAAAAACGTGCTCAGAATGTTTTGCATTTTTTGCTTTCACTCTATTTAAACAGAAATAGAGCCTTGTTTTTGTTTTTTTATTTACCTATCAAAACTACATTTTTTTTTTAGTAGACAACCTAAGATATTGATCTAGGCATATTTTGGTATATTTCATGCCACTGTTTTACCGCCAAAAAATCATTAACTTTTTCACAAACTTTGGGTGTCTCATTGAAATTATTTACCTACTACTTGTTACAGTCATAACATATATGGGGGCCGATTTATCAAGGCCCAAATGCTTCTAATTCCACACGAGCCTTTAGGCTTGCCGGAATCAGGAGTTAAGAAGCATCGGTTCTTAACTTGTCCGCCCCCTGCTAGCGGTCGATGGCCGCGAATGTGCAGGGGCGGTATTACATAAGCATTTCATGAGAAATGCTTGTGCATTGATAAATGCCGAAAGCGTATGCTACAGCGGATCATGTCCGCTCGCACTATGATAATTCGGCCACCATGGTTGTAAAAGCTTCTCTGGGATCTCTTTTGTTCAGAAAAAGCAGACATTCATGGCTTTACAATTCGTTTTTAGTGATTAGAAGGCTGCTAATTGCAGCTGCACACCTCACTTGAAATTCCCGGCAGTGAAGGGGTTAATCCGTTAGCTTGTATAGCGATTACCATCCCACCTCTTACTCTCTGATCTCTACCAAACAGCTCTCTTCCTTCCTCCCCCTACTGGTCACCACTTTCTTAGGTACTGGCAGACAGCCTGCAGTTTAGGGCTTTTTTATTTTTTTAAAATATATATTTATTTATGTATTTCTGTAGAGTAGGGGTCCCTCCTCCCTGATCCCCACAATAGCACTCTTAGGCCCCAATGATCAAAACATTGACGGACTGTCAGGAAACTGCGTTGATTGCCTCGTTAGCATTGCAGCCTAACGGTCTGTTAGAATGTTAAAAAAAAGAGCGTGTTCAAGCGATGCCGGTGAGTGGTGATGTTGCTCCCTCCGAAGCCAATGGGAGCGTGATGTCATCACCAACATCGCCACTCGTCTTCATTTTACTGTGGAGGGGGGCCCTATTTGAAGCGCGTCTCCATGGTGCAAACAGTGCGTCCACTGAAACTAAAATTAGTTTCAGTGTAGGCACACTAAAAATATTCCGGTGGAGACCTAAATTTATTTACATCTACACTAACTAGCTCAGGCGATGTTGTCATGGCAGCCAATAGCTGGCGAGACATACATGGCCGCTACCCTCCTCGCAACCTTCTGTTTTGAAAATATCGATCTTGTGTCAGTGTCCAAAGCAAATTGCAGGCTACTCCAACTAGCGCACCTCAATAAATCCCCCTGAACAACTATAACTACGTCACGACTAACCTACACTCCCCCTGTACCACAAGCTAACTCCCCCGATCACCTACATCTAAGTCACGGCTAACTTACACACACCAGAAATGCCCAGCTTAGTCCCTAACACCGCCTACACTGATGTAATGTCTAAACAAGACTCCCTTGTAACACCCCATCGAACTGTCTACTGTCTACTGTAAAAAAATAACTCACTGCTACATACATACAGCATACTGCTTCACACAAACATATACACAGTATCCTGATCACTGCTACATACATACATCATACTGCTTTATACAAACATATACACAGTATCCTGATCACTGCTACATACATACAGCATACTGCTTTATACAAACATATACACAGTATCCTGATCACTGCTACATACATACAGCATACTGCTTCATACAAACACAGAGTATCTTGATCACTGCTACATACATACAGCATACTGCTTCACACAAACATATACACAGTATCCTGATCACTGCTACATACATACAGCATACTGCTTCATACAAACATACACGCACAGTATCCTGATCACTGCTACATACATACAGCATACTGCTTCATACAAACATATACAAACAGTATCCTGATCACTACTACATACATACAGCATACTGCTTTATACAAACATATATACACAGTATCCTGATCACTGCTACATACATACAGCATACTGCTTCACACAAACATATACACACAGTATCCTAATCACTGCTACATACATACAGCATACTGCTTCATACAAACATACACGCACAGTATCCTGATCACTGCTACATACATACAGCATACTGCTTCATACACACATATACACACAGTATCCTGATCACTGCTACATACATACAGCATACTGCTTCACACAAACATATACACAGTATCCTGATCACTGCTACATACATACAGCATACTGCTTCATACAAACATACACGCACAGTATCCTGATCACTGCTACATACATACAGCATACTGCTTCATACAAACATATACAAACAGTATCCTGATCACTACTACATACATACAGCATACTGCTTTATACAAACATATATACACAGTATCCTGATCACTGCTACATACATACAGCATACTGCTTCACACAAACATATACACACAGTATCCTAATCACTGCTACATACATACAGCATACTGCTTCATACAAACATACACGCACAGTATCCTGATCACTGCTACATACATACAGCATACTGCTTCATACACACATATACACACAGTATCCTGATCACTGCTACATACATACAGCATACTGCTTCATACAAACATACACGCACAGTATCCTGATCACTGCTACATACATACAGCATACTGCTTCATACACACATATACACACAGTATCCTAATCACTGCTACATACATACAGCATACAGCTTTATACAGACATATACACACAATATCCTGATCACTGCTACATACATACAGCATACTGCTTCACACAAACATATACACACAGTATCCTAATCACTGCTACATACATACAGCATACTGCTTCATACAAACATACACGCACAGTATCCTGATCACTGCTACATACATACAGCATACTGCTTCATACAAACATATACACACAGTATCCTAATCACTGCTACATACATACCGCAAACTGATTCATACAGACATATACACACAGTATGCTAATCACTGCTACATACATACAGCATACTGCTTCACACAAACATATACACACAGTATCCTAATCACTGCTACATACATACATCATACTGCTTTATAGAAACATATACACAGTATCCTGATCACTGCTACATACATACAGCATACTGCTTCATACAAACATATATACAGAGTATCTTGATCACTGCTACATACATACAGCATACTGCTTCAAGCTTCATACAAACATATACACACAGTATCCTAATCACTGCTACATACATACATCATACTGCTTTATACAAACATATACACAGTATCCTGATCACTGCTACATACATACAGCATACTGCTTCATACAAACATATATACAGAGTATCTTGATCACTGCTACATACATACAGCATACTGCTTCAAGCTTCATACAAACATATACACACAGTATCCTAATCACTGCTACATACATACATCATACTGCTTCATACAAACATACACACACGGTATCCTGATCACTGCTAAATACATACAGCATACTGCTTCATACAAACATATACACACAGTATCCTGATCACTGCTACATACATACATCATACTGCTTTATACAAACATATACACAGTATCCTGATCACTGCTACATACATACAGCATACTGCTTCATACAAACACAGAGTATCTTGATCACTGCTACATACATACAGCATACTGCTTCACACAAACATATACACAGTATCCTGATCACTGCTACATACATACAGCATACTGCTTCATACAAACATACACGCACAGTATCCTGATCACTGCTACATACATACAGCATACTGCTTCATACAAACATATACACACAGTATCCTGATCACTGCTACATACATACAGCATACTGCTTCATACAAACATACACGCACAGTATCCTGATCACTGCTACATACATACAGCATACTGCTTCATACACACATATACACACAGTATCCTAATCACTGCTACATACATACAGCATACAGCTTTATACAGACATATACACACAATATCCTGATCACTGCTACATACATAGAGCATACTGCTTCACACAAACATATACACACAGTATCCTAATCACTGCTACATACATACAGCATACTGCTTCATACAAACATACACGCACAGTATCCTGATCACTGCTACATACATACAGCATACTGCTTCATACAAACATATACACACAGTATCCTAATCACTGCTACATACATACCGCAAACTGCTTCACACAAACATATACACACAGTATCCTAATCACTGCTACATACATACATCATGCTGCTTGAAGCTTCATACAAACATATACACACAGTATCCTAATCACTGCTACATACATACATCATACTGCTTCATACAAACATATACACACAGTATCCTGATCACTGATACATACATACAGCATACTGCTTCATACAAACATATATACACAGTATCCTGATCACTGCTACATACATACAGCATACTGCTTCATACAACATATACAAACAGTATCCTGATCACTACTACATACATACAGCATACTGCTTCATACACACATATACACACAGTATCCTTATCCCTGCTACATACATATAGCATACTGCTTCATACAAACATATAACCACAGTATCCTGATCACTGCTACATACATACATATTACTGCTTCATACAAACATATACACACAGTATCCTGATTAATTCTACATACGTACAGCATACTGCTTCATACAGACATATACACAGTATCCTGATCACTGCTACATGCATACAGCATACTGCTTCATACAAACATATACACACAGTATCCTGATCACTGCTACATACATACAGCATACTGCTTTATACAAACATATACACACAGCATCCTGATTACTGCTACATACATACAGCATACTGCTTCATACAAACATATACACGCAGTATCCTGATCACTGTTACATACGTACAGCATACTGCTTTATACAGACATATACACATAGTATCCTAATCACTGCTACAATACAAACATACAGCATACTGCTTTATAAAAACCTATACATACAGTATCCTGATCACTGCTACATACATACAGCATACTGCTTCATACAAACATATACACGCAGTATCCTGATCACTGTTACATACGTACAGCATACTGCTTTATACAGACATATACACATAGTATCCTAATCACTGCTACAATACAAACATACAGCATACTGCTTTATAAAAACCTATACATACAGTATCCTGATCACTGCTACATATATACAGCATACTGCTTCATACAAACATATACACAGTATCCTGATCACTGCTACATACATACAGCATACTGCTTCATACAAACCTGTACACACAGTATCCTGATCACTGCTACATATATACAGCATACTGCTTCATACAAACATATACACACAGTATCCTGATCACTGCTACATACATACAGCATACTGCTTCATACAAACCTGTACACACAGTATCCTGATCACTGCTACATACATACATCAGACTGCTTCATACAAACATATACACACAGTATCCTAATCACTGCTACATACATACAGCATACTGCTTTATACAAACCTATACATACAGTATCCTGATCACTGCTACATACATACAGCATAATGCTTGATACAGACATATACACAGTATCCTGATCACTGCTACATACATACAGCATACTGCTTCATACAAACATACACGCACAGTATCCTGATCACGGCTACATATATACAGCATACTGCTTCATACAAACATATACACACAGTATCCTGATCACTGCTACATACATACAGCATACTGCTTCATACAAACCTGTACACACAGTATCCTGATCACTGCTACATACATACATCATACTGCTTCATACAAACATATACACACAGTATCCTAATCACTGCTACATACATACAGCATAATGCTTGATACAGACATATACACAGTATCCTGATCCTTGCAGCATACAGAACACTAACACATAAACACACAATGTAACCAAATACTGCTACAGTAATACACCACACTGCCTTATATATTCACAAGGGAAGGTTCCTTTAAGGGACGTCATCCAAGATGGCGTCCCTCGAATTCCGATTGGCTGATAGGATTCTATCAGCCAATCGGAATTAAGGTAGGAAACATCTGATCGGAACAGCCAATAAAATGCGAGCTCAATCTGATTGGCTGATTGGATCAGCCAATCGGATTGAACTTCAATCTGACTGGCTGATTGAATCAGCCAATCAGATTTTTCCTACCTTAATACCAATTGGCTGATAGAATCCTATCAGCCAATCAGAATTCGAGGGACGCCATCTTGGATGACGTCCCCTAAAGAACCTTCATTCGTCGTTAGTCCGTCGGGGAAGGAGGATGTTCCGCGTCGGCGGGATGAAGATGGATCCGGAAGAAAGAAGATAGAAGATGCCGCTTGGAAGAAGACATCGCCCGGATGGAAGACCTCTTCTTTGCCGCTTAGATCAAGACTTCTACCGGATGGAGGACCTCATCGCCCGGATTGGATGAAGACTTCGGCTCGGCTGAGTGAAGACGACTCAAGTTAGGGAGATCTTCAGGGGGTTAGTGATAGTTTTTTTAATGGTGGTTTGGGTGGGTTAGAATAGGGGAATGTGGGTGGTGGGTTGTAATGTTGGGGGGATTTGTATTTTTTTTTACAGGTAAAAGAGCTGATTACTTTGGGTCAATGCCCCGCAAAAAGCCCTTTTAAGGGCTGGTAATAGAGCTGATTACTTATTAATTTATTGATAGTGTAGTGTTAGGTGTATTTGTAACTTAGGTTAGGATTTATTTTACATGTAATTTTGTAATTATTTTAACTAGGTAGCTATTAAATAGTTAATAACTATTTAATAGCTATTGCACCTAGTTAAAATAAATACAAAGTTGCCTGTAAAATAAATATAAATCCTAAAATATATACAATGTAATTATTAGTTATATTGTAGCTATATTAGGGTTCATTTTCTAGGTAAGTATTTAGTTTTAAATAGGATTAATTTATTTAATAATAGAAATATTATTTTGTTTAATTTAAATTATATTTAGGTTAGGGGGGTGTTAGGGTTAGACTTAGGTTTAGGGGTTAATAACTTTATTATAGTAGCGGCGACGTTGTGGGCGGCAGATTAGGGGTTAAAAATTGTAGGTAGGTGGCGACGATGTTAGGGAGGGCAGATTAGGGGTTAATAATATTTATTATAGTGTTTGCGAGGCAGGAGTGCGGCGGTTTAGGGGTTAATACATTTATTATAGTGGCGGCGAGGTCCGGTCGGCAGATTAGGGGTTAATATTTGTAGTTAGGTAGCGGCGACGTTGGGGGGGGCAGATTAGGTGTTAATAAATATAATATAGGTGTCGGGGATGTTAGGGGCAGAAGATTAGGGGTTCATAGGTATAATGTAGGTGGCGGCGGTGTCCGGTCGGCAGATTAGGGGTTAATTTTTTTTTATTATAGTGGTGGCGATGTGGGGGGGCCTCGGTTTAGGGGTACATAGGTAGTTTATGGGTGTTAGTGTACTTTATAGGACAGTAGTTAAGAGCTTTATATTCTGGCGTTAGCCCATAAAGCTCTTAACTACTGACTTTTTTTGTCGGTAGGATTCTTGTCGGTAGAGGGTCTACCGCTCACTTCTTCCAAGACTCCAAATACCGGCGTTAGGCAGATCCCATAGAAAAGATAGGATACGCAATTGGCTTAAGGGGATCTGTGGTAGCCTGGAGTCGCGGTAAGGAAGTGAGCGTTAGACCCTTTCCTGGCTGACTCTAAATACCAGTGGGCGGTAAAAAGCAGCGTTAGGACCCCTTAACGCTGCTTTTAACGGCTAACGCCAAACTCTAAATCTAGCCGTATGGGTTCTCAGGATGTCACATAAATAGTTTATACAATTGTATTTTATAATGTGATTTTACTGATCCATAGAATGATCTGGAAGACAGACCACAAATTATGTATATCTGTGTGTGACTTTACAGCTCTTTAGAATAAGAGTTTATAGTCAATATAAATTATTCTACACTAAGAGTGCATTTTCTTGACCTGTATACTTTTAAGATCTCATTTTCCACCTTTATGAAATTTTATATAGTTGTAGGAGGCATCAATAGAAATGGTGTAGCAATGCAGTATTATTGCACTAGGTACTAAACAAGTGTATGCTAATTGGCTGCCTGGCGACCAGATATGGTCTCAGAAATTTTTCTTGTGGCCCCACCCCTCACATGGTGAAGGATAAAAATGTCCAGTTTTCAACCTCAGGAAACACACTATGGTATAATCCTTTTAACATGAGGAAACATTTGAGTGCCTTTAAATGGTATTTGTTGCTTTTCTCTGCACTAAACAATAAATAATCTGTTTCTTTGTGGAACTGTTAAAACCTAATTTTCTGATTCTTCTGTGAACAAATTTAAGGCTTTGTTAGTAACACAACAGTTTGAACAATTAATTGCTGTAGATTTTGTCTCTTGTTTTTATTCTTGAAATTTTATTGACATTCCATTTGGCACAGCGATTATGCAGACTAGTATATCTAACATTTTCTTTCTGTCTAGGTTGTGTGGTTGACATGACTATGGTTATTTGACCCCTATCTCCCTTAAAGACAGCAGATGTTTCCTGAGCTTCATTTAGTTACCCTCTTCTCTCTGAAAGAAAAAAAAAAAGTATTCTGACTGAGAGAAACTTCTGCCCGAACAAACACAAGAAAGAAATAGCAGCTTTCAGGTTTAAACTACCCCAGTTGACCATGGATAACTCCATAGCAACGCATAGCTCTCCTCTGTAGCGTTCCACTTAGCAAAACAATTGACAGAAAGCAGCTTGAAGTTTAGCTCAGCTGGGTCCACTATGCATTTTTTTTTTACTTCTCTTTAGCAATGAAACCACAAGGTTTTAGACCAACATTTTCCCAACTCCACGTCTTTCAAGCTTTGAGGTAAAGTATGTAACTGTAGACCTCTCATTTTAACCCAGACATTTTATTACCCAGAATACTTTGTTCAAGTGCAAGCACTGAATGATTTTATAGTGAATCACATTTTATGACCTGCTAAAGATATATAAGATGGTTCAAAAGTTTCTTTTGCTATAATTATTAGTTAGTTTGTATGCATTAACAAAGAAATAAGAAAACAGTTGCTAGGTAAGAGTACATTTACAAGTATGCATGCACTCACACACTTTTAATTGAAAAAAAAATGTGATTCTGTGGAAGATGCAATACTATTATTTTCCATATGACTGATCTATGCCATTTGATGCTGCACTCTATTGGTGATGTTTTCTCTGGTATGTTATAGCTTCACTCACTATCGGCTAGATTTAGAGTTGGGCGGTAGCCATCAAAACCAGCGTTAGAGGCTCCTAACGCTGGTTTTTACTGCCCTCTGGTATTTGGAGTCAGTCAGGAAAGGGTCTAACGCTCACTTTCCAGCCGCGACTTTTCCATACCGCAGATCCCCTTACGTCAATTGCGTATCCTATCTTTTCAATGGGATCTTTCTAACGCCGGTATTTAGAGTCGTGGCTGAAGTGAGCGTTAGAAATCTAACGACAAAACTCCAGCCGCAGAAAAAAGTCAGTAGTTAAGAGCTTTCTGGGCTAACGCCGGTTTATAAAGCTCTTAACTACTGTGCTCTAAAGTACACTAACACCCATACACTACCTATGTACCCATAAAACGAGGTCCCCCCACATCGCCACCACTCGATTAAATTTTTTTAACCCCTAATCTGCCGACCGCACACGGCTGCCACCTACATTATCCCTATGAACCCCTAATCTGCTGCCCCTAACACCGCCGACCCCTATATTATATTTATTAACCCCTAATATGCCGCCCCCAACGTCGCCACTACCTACCTACACTTATTAACCCCTAATCTGCCGACCAGACCGTGCCGCTATTATAATAAAGTTATTAACCCCTAATCCGCCTCACTCCCGCCTCAATAACCCTATAATTAATAGTATTAACCCCTAATCTGCCCTCCCTAACATCGCCGACACCTTACTTCAAGTATTAACCCCTAATCTGCCGATCGGAGCTCACCGCTACTCTAATACATTTTTTAACCCCTAAAGCTAATTCTAACCCTAACACCCCCCTAAGTTAAATATAATTTAAATCTAACCAAATAAATTAACTCTTATTAAATAAATTATTCCTATTTAAATCTAAATACTTACCTGTAAAATAAACCCTAATATAGCTACAATATAAATAATAATTATATTGTAGCTATTTTAGGATTAATATTTATTTTACAGGCAACTTTGTATTTATTTTAACCAGGTACAATAGCTATTAAATAGTTATTTACTATTTAATAGCTACCTAGTTAAAATAATTACAAAATTACCTGTAAAATAAATCCTAACCTAAGTTACAATTAAACCTAACACTACACTATCAATAAATTAATTAAATACAATACCTACAATTATCTACAATTAAACCTAACACTACACTATCAATAAATTAATTAAATACAATATCTACAAATAAATGCAATGAAATAAACTAACTAAAGTACAAAAAATAAAAAAGAACTAAGTTACAAAAAATAAAAAAATATTTACAAACATTAGAAAAATATTACAACAATTTTAAACTAATTACACCTACTCTAAGCCCCCTAATAAAATATCAAAGACCCCCAAAATAAAAAAATGCCCTACCCTATTCTAAATTTAAAAAGTTCAAAGCTCTTTTACCTTACCAGCCCTGAAAAGGGCCCTTTGCGCGGCATGCCCCAAAGAATTCAGCTCTTTTGCCTGGAAAAAAAACACATACAATACCCCCCCAACATTACAACCCACCACCCACATACCCCTAATCTAACCCAAACCCCCCTTAAATAAACCTAACACTAAGCCCCTGAAGATCTCCCTACCTTATCTTCACCTCACCTGGTCCAGAAGAGCCTTAGATATCTTGATCCGAGCCCAAGCGGGTGGCTGAAGAGTGACGTCCATCCTCGGGCTGAAGTCTGGATCCAAGCGGCGGCTGAAGAAATCCATCATCGGGCTGAAGTCGGAAGTCCATCATCGGGATGAAGTCTTCTATCAAGCAGCATCTTCAATCTTCTTTCTTCCGGAGCGGAGCCATCTTCTTCCCAGCCGACGCGGATCCATCCTCTTCTAACGACGCCTACTCGCCGAATGACGATTCCTTTAAATGACGTCATCCAAGATGGCGTCCCTCGAATTCTGATTGGCTGATAGGATTCTATCAGCCAATCGGAATTAAGGTAGGAATATTCTGATTGGCTGATGGAATCAGCCAATCAGATTGAGCTTGAATTCTATTGGCTGATCGGAACAGCCAATAGAATGCGAGCTCAATCTGATTGGCTGATTGGATCAGCCAATCGGATTGAACTTGAATCTGATTGGCTGATTCCATCAGCCAATCAGAATATTCCTACCTTAATTCCGATTGGCTGATAGAATCCTATCAGCCAATCGGAATTCGAGGGACGCCATCTTAGATGACGTCATTTAAAGGAACCGTCATTCGGTGAGTAGGCGTCGTTAGAAGAGGATGGATCCGCGTTGGCTGGGAAGAAGATGGCTCCGCTCTGCTCCGGAAGAAAGAAGATTGAAGATGCTGCTTGATAGAAGACTTCATCCCGATGATGGACTTCCGACTTCAGCCCGATGATGGATTTCTTCAGCCGCCGCTTGGATCCAGACTTCAGCCCGAGGATGGACGTCACTCTTCAGCCCCCCGCTTTTGCTTGGATCAAGACATCGGAGGCTCTTCTGGACAGATCGGGACCCGGTGAGGTGAAGACAAGGTAGGGAGATCTTCAGGAGCTTAGTGTTAGGTTTATTTAAGGGGAGTTTGGGTTAGATTAGGGGTATGTTGGTGGTGGGTTGTAATGTTGGGGGGGGGGGGTATTGTATGTGTTTTTTTTCCAGGCAAAAGAGCTGAATTCTTTGGGGCATGCCCCCCAAAGGGCCCTTTTCAGGGCTGGTAAGGTAAAAGAGCCTTGAACTTTTTTAATTTAGAATAGGGTAGGGCATTTTTTTATTTTGGGGGGCTTTGTTATTTTATTAGGGGGCTTAGAGTAGGTGTAATTAGTTTAAAATTGTTGTAATATTTTTCTAATGTTTGTAAATATTTTTTTTATTTTTTGTAACTTAGTTCTTTTTTATTTTTTGTACTTTAGTTAGTTTATTTCATTGTATTTATTTGTAGATATTGTATTTAATTAATTTATTGATAGTGTAGTGTTAGGTTTAATTGTAGATAATTGTAGGTATTATATTTAATTAATTTATTGATAGTGTAGTGTTAGGTTTAATTGTAACTTAGGTTAGGATTTATTTTACAGGTAATTTTGTAATTATTTTAACTATTTTAGCTATTAAATAGTTCTTAACTATTTAATAGCTATTGAACCTGGTTAAAATAAATACAAAGTTGCCTGTAAAATAAATATTAATCCTCAAATAGCTATAATATAATTATAATTTATATTGTAGCTATATTAGGGTTTATTCATCGGGATGAAGTCTTCTATCAAGCAGCATCTTCAATCTTCTTTCTTCCGGAGCGGAGCGGAGTCATCTTCTTCCCAGCCGACGCGGATCCATCCTCTTCTAACGACGCCTACTCGCCGAATGACGGTTCCTTTAAATGACGTCATCCAAGATGGCGTCCCTCGAATTCCGATTGGCTGATAGTATTCTATCAGCCAATCGGAATTAAGGTAGGAATATTCTGATTGGCTGATGGAATCAGCCAATCAGATTGAGCTCGCATTCTATTGGTTGATCGGAAGAGCCAATAGAATGCGAGCTCAATCTGATTGGCTGATTGCATCAGCCAATCGGATTGAACTTGAATCTGATTGGCTGATTCCATCAGCCAATCAGAATATTCCTACCTTGATTCCGATTGGCTGATAGAATCCTATCAGCCAATCGGAATTCGAGGGACGCCATCTTGGATGACGTCATTTAAAGGAACCGTCATTCGGCGAGTAGGCGTTGTTAGAAGAGGATGGATCCGCGTTGGCTGGGAAGAAGATGGCTCCGCTCCGGAAGAAAGAAGATTGAAGATGCTGCTTGATAGAAGACTTCATCCCGATGATGGACTTCCAACTTCAGCCCGATGATGGATTTCTTCAGCCGCCGCTTGGATCCAGACTTCAGCCTGAGGATGGACGTCACTCTTCAGCCCCCCGCTTTGGCTTGGATCAAGACATCGGAGGCTCTTCTGGACAGATCGGGACCTGGTGAGGTGAAGACAAGGTAGGGAGATCTTCAGGGGCTTAGTGTTAGGTTTATTTAAGGGGAGGTTGGGTTAGATTAGGGGTATGTGGGTGGTGGGTTGTAATGTTGGGGGGGTATTGTATGTGTTTTTTTTCCAGGCAAAAGAGCTGAATTCTTTGGGGCATGCCCCGCAAAGGGCCCTTTTCAGGGCTGGTAAGGTAAAAGAGCTTTGAACTTTTTTAATTTAGAATAGGGTAGGGCATTTTTTTATTTTGGGGGGCTTTGTTATTTTATTAGGGGGCTTAGAGTAGGTGTAATTAGTTTAAAATTGTTGTAATATTTTTCTAATGTTTGTAAATATTTTTTTATTTTTTGTAACTTAGTTCTTTTTTATTTTTTGTACTTTAGTTAGTTTATTTCATTGCATTTATTTGTAGATATTGTATTTAATTAATTTATTGATAGTGTAGTGTTAGGTTTAATTGTAGATAATTGTAGGTATTGTATTTAATTAATTTATTGATAGTGTAGTGTTAGGTTTAATTGTAACTTAGGTTAGGATTTATTTTACAGGTAATTTTGTAATTATTTTAACTATTTTAGCTATTAAATAGTTCTTAACTATTTAATAGCTATTGTACCTGGTTAAAATAAATACAAAGTTGCCTGTAAAATAAATATTAATCCTCAAATAGCTATAATATAATTATAATTTATATTGTAGCTATATTAGGGTTTATTCATCGGGATGAAGTCTTCTATCAAGCAGCATCTTCAATCTTCTTTCTTCCGGAGCGGAGCGGAGTCATCTTCTTCCCAGCCGACGCGGATCCATCCTCTTCTAACGACGCCTACTCGCCGAATGACGGTTCCTTTAAATGACGTCATCCAAGATGGCGTCCCTCGAATTCCGATTGGCTGATAGTATTCTATCAGCCAATCGGAATTAAGGTAGGAATATTCTGATTGGCTGATTGGATCAGCCAATCGGATTGAACTTGAATCTGATTGGCTGATTCCATCAGCCAATCAGAATATTCCTACCTTGATTCCGATTGGCTGATAGAATCCTATCAGCCAATCGGAATTCGAGGGACGCCATCTTGGATGACGTCATTTAAAGGAACCGTCATTCGGCGAGTAGGCGTTGTTAGAAGAGGATGGATCCGCGTTGGCTGGGAAGAAGATGGCTCCGCTCCGGAAGAAAGAAGATTGAAGATGCTGCTTGATAGAAGACTTCATCCCGATGATGGACTTCCAACTTCAGCCCGATGATGGATTTCTTCAGCCGCCGCTTGGATCCAGACTTCAGCCCGAGGATGGACGTCACTCTTCAGCCCCCCGCTTTGGCTTGGATCAAGACATCGGAGGCTCTTCTGGACAGATCGGGACCCGGTGAGGTGAAGACAAGGTAGGGAGATCTTCAGGGGCTTAGTGGGGGCTGGTAAGGTAAAAGAGCTTTGAACTTTTTTAATTTAGAATAGGGTAGGGCATTTTTTTATTTTGGGGGGCTTTGTTATTTTATTAGGGGGCTTAGAGTAGGTGTAATTAGTTTAAAATTGTTGTAATATTTTTCTAATGTTTGTAAATATTTTTTTATTTTTTGTAACTTAGTTCTTTTTTATTTTTTGTACTTTAGTTAGTTTATTTCATTGTATTTATTTGTAGATATTGTATTTAATTAATTTATTGATAGTGTAGTGTTAGGTTTAATTGTAGATAATTGTAGGTATTGTATTTAATTAATTTATTGATAGTGTAGTGTTAGGTTTAATTGTAACTTAGGTTAGGATTTATTTTACAGGTAATTTTGTAATTATTTTAACTATTTTAGCTATTAAATAGTTCTTAACTATTTAATAGCTATTGTACCTGGTTAAAATAAATACAAAGTTGCCTGTAAAATAAATATTAATCCTCAAATAGCTATAATATAATTATAATTTATATTGTAGCTATATTAGGGTTTATTCATCGGGATGAAGTCTTCTATCAAGCAGCATCTTCAATCTTCTTTCTTCCGGAGCGGAGCGGAGTCATCTTCTTCCCAGCCGACGCGGATCCATCCTCTTCTAACGACGCCTACTCGCCGAATGACGGTTCCTTTAAATGACGTCATCCAAGATGGCGTCCCTCGAATTCCGATTGGCTGATAGTATTCTATCAGCCAATCGGAATTAAGGTAGGAATATTCTGATTGGCTGATGGAATCAGCCAATCAGATTGAGCTCGCATTCTATTGGCTGATCGGAACAGCCAATAGAATGCGAGCTCAATCTGATTGGCTGATTGGATCTTCTTTCTTCCGGAGCGGAGCGGAGCCATCTTCTTCCTAGCCGACGCGGATCCAGCCTACTCGCCGAATGTCGGTTCCTTTAAATGACATCATCCAAGATGGCGTCCCTCGAATTCCGATTGGCTGATAGGATTCTATCAGCCAATCGGAATTAAGGTAGGAATATATTGTAGCTATATTAGGGTTTATTTTACAGGTAAGTATTTAGCTTTAAATAGGAATAATTTATTTAATAAGAGTTAATTTATTTCATTAGATTTAAATTATATTTAACTTAGGAGGGTGTTAGTGTTAGGGTTAGACTTAGCTTTAGGGGTTAATCCATTTATTACAGTAGCGGCGAGATTCGGTCGGCAGATTAGGGGTTAATAATTGAAGTTAGGTGTCGGTGATGTTAGGGAGGGCAGATTAGGGGTTAATACTATTTATTATAGGGTTATTGAGGCGGGAGTGAGGCGGATTAGAGGTTAATAACTTTATTATAGTAGCGGTGCAGTCCGCTCGGCAGATTAGGGTTTAATAAGTGTAGGCAGGTGGAGGCGACGTTGAGGGGGGCCGATTAGGGGTTAATAAATATAATATAGGGGTCGGCGGTGTTAGGGGCAGCAGATTAGGGGTACATAGGTATAATGTAGCTTGCGGTGGTGTACGGAGCGGCAGATTAGGGGTTAATAATAATATGCAGGGGTCAGCGATAGCGGGGGTGGCAGATTAGGGGTTAATAAGTGTAAGGTTAGGGGTGTTTAGACTCGGGGTTCATGTTAGGGTGTTAGGTGCAGAGTTAGGAAGTGTTTCCGCATAGCAAACAATGAGGCTGCGTTAGGAGCTGAACGCTGCTTTTTTGCAGGTGTTAGTTTTTTTTTCAGCTCAAACAGCCCCATTGTTTTCTATGGGGGAATCGTGCACGAGCACGTTTTTGAAGCTGGCCGCGTCCGTAAGCACCGCTGGTATCTAGAGTTGCAGTGGCGGTAAATATGCCTGTACGCTCCCTTCTTGGAGCCTAACGCAGCCATTCTGTGAACTTTAAATACCAGCGGTATTTAAAAGGTGCGAGAGAAAAAAAGCATGCGTAGCTAACGCACCCCTTTGGCCGCAGAACTCTAAATCTAGCCGTATGGTTGCTTGAAATTTTCAATGAAATCATAGGAATAAGTCCAATATCAGGAGATAAAAAGTAACTTTCTATCCTTAGGCCAAATAAAATGTCAGCATTTATTTCATATGAAATTAACCAGCACTAACATATAAAGTATGCAAAAACAACAAAAAACACTTTTCAGGTGATACATTTCTGTTTTGTACAATGTACAGCACTCCTATAGGATAGAGTCAAATAAAAAGTTGATGCATATTATTACCCAGAACCACCTGTTGCCATGTAAAGAGTGCATGCTATATAGCCTGTATATTTCAGTAAATGTGCTGTGAGGTAAATTAATTTAAGAAAATCAATGTGTGCTCTTGAGCATGTGTGCATGTAATCATCTGCATATTTGCTTATATGTTGCATTAAAGAAACAGTTTGCTCAAATATTTTCTCCACTTTAATTTGTTCCCAATGATCTACTTTACCTGCTGGGGTGTATTACATTGTTTACAAGTATTTCCATTACCCTTATATTGGCATTTGAAATAGTTTATTTAGCCTGAAAGTTTTTGGCCTCAATGCCAAGCTGGTTACACACTTAGCAGAAGAAATTACACTCCAAGTGGGTTATAGAAGTGATAAGGTAATAAAATGTTAATTTTCCATTGTTATCTCCAAGTATTGGTCTTTGGTTTATGGACAGATATAAGATAAAGAAGCAGGTATATGTACACAATGTGATACAGTAATGAGATCTGATTATAAAAAAGCAAATCACATACATTTTATACTCTGCAATTGGTAAAAAAAGTAATTGGAAACACATTAAGGGAAAAACTATTTTATAGTATAGTGTCTCTTTAATGACAGCGTGTAGGTTTTCATCCAAACATTAATATATAAGGAAATTTCTCATTAACATACAGATTTCTTTTAACTCACACTACCTTTATTCGTCATACTACTACTACTACTTCCAACTTTAAGGGACATTTTTTATTTATGCATCATAAATTATTCACCATAAAAAAAAATTTAAAAAAAAAACTGTCATGGAAAATGTGAATTGTTTTGTAAGCCCAGGACACACCCCTTGAGAAGCTAATGGCGAATTAGGGAAATATATATCAACCAATCAATGTGCAGCATTTAGGGGTATCAGAGTGGAGCAATCTTCAGAGTTAAATTACAGAAAATGCAGGAAAAATAAATAAGGTGTTTGTTTTATTCTGTTTAATTAAAGATTTTAAAAAGTAGAACATTTTGAGTGTTATGCCCCTTTAACCCCTTAACAATAGTATTCCACTACATGGATTGTGTCAGCTCGGTACAGCCTTACCTACGTGTGTCTGGGGCTACGCTAAGCTGAAGACCAGAGGTGTGGCAGAAGTCTGGGGCTGTGAGGGCAGACGGAGCCCAAGGCTGCACTAAGAGGGAGAAGTTTAGTGGAGCTTACAGCCGGGGGGCATAGTATGCCTTCTGATGTCTTGCTCTTGACCTGTCCTTTTGGTTCTGATCCCAGCATGTATTCTGGCTTATATCTCTTTCCAAATATCTACCTGTACCCTGAATTGTGGACTGTGAAACCTCATGATGATTTCTGGAACTGTATTTCAGACCACTATTTTGGCTGCCCCTCTTGCTGCGTCACCTGCTGTTATATGAAATTATGGTACTGCACCCTGGCTTGACCATTCCTCTGGACATTCCCTGACTACTGACATCTGGTTCTGCTTTTCTGGTGACAACCCCATCCTGTTCCTGACTTCTGCCTTCAGTGCATCTCCTGCAAAAGTGGTTCCAGCCTTAAAGGGACATTGTACACTAGATTTTTCTTTGCATAACTGTATTGTAGATTATATATTTATATAGCCAATCTGGGAGTCTTTGTGTAAAAATGTATAGTTTGCTTATTTTTTTAATAACAGTATGCTGACTTTCAGACTCCAAATAAAGCCTCAAAATGTCAGATGTATCCATGCGTTCACAACTACTGCTGGCTCCTGTTTATGTTTTCTGGCTTTTCATATGCAGGGAGGGGGGTCAGCTCTTCTAGTTTTCCCTGCCCCTTTCACTCGGTGCCCCAGCCTAACCTCATCAACAGAGCTAAACTGGGAGCTTCTAAGTTAGCTTTTAAAAGGTTTTATACTGGATTTTGAGATCAGTATCAGTATCAAGGTATCTTTCTAATTGCCTTATAGATATTTACATGATTATTTAAGTGTTCTATACCTGGTCTTTTATCCATAAAAAAAATGCACTAGAACACAAAAAATGTGTTTCCGAATAGACTGGATTGAGCTGTGATATCAGACAAACTAAATTTCTGTGGCCAAGCCTGTTGAATTAGAAAAATCCAACAATCACGTGAGAATCCTTGTGCAGAACTACCCATATAAGCATAACCTCTTGACATCAAAAATGGCCTAATGTGCCAGATGCAGGGAAGTGCGCTATGGTTATTGGGAAGTGTTAACTTACAGGCCAGAAAAGGAGTTGCTTCAGTTGTAAAACTGAATGAAAAGGAGAAGCTCCTGTCCACTCTCTCTGGATGTTGCAGATTTCTTGAGGTGCTGCCTCTAAGACTAAGTGGTGGATAGTTGTTAAGGGTCCAGTGGCTATAGCTACCTCCTGTAGTTTGGTAAGTGTTGTCTATTTAATGGGACATTAAAGTCAATTTATTTATGTTGGTCTATTAATGGGTCTTGTATTTGTGATAGCACGGACCGTGCTATAATAGGAGGCCTGCAGGAGCGAGGGGGATTTTAATAGCATGGTCTAGCCATTGGTGGCGAGACCCACACGATTATGGTTTAAAAAACCTTAGGGACTTGTGACATGCAGGGTACATTGTGGTTGTAAAGGGGTTAAATAATTTAAATACATTTTTAAAGAATAAATATGCATTGTTTTGTGGGTCCAAGAATCATCCCCTTGAAGTGCCTCTTGAATGTTGTTTATCTTATTTCCATTGCTGTGACCAACTAGGAACAGATATAATTAAGTTCCTGCACATCTCAACCAATCACTAGCAGCATGTAGGAAGGTGAGAGTTCTGCATTCAACAGAATGCACTCTTGCCTCTCTGGGCAGAGTAGACACACTAATTAAAATAAATCACAGGTAATGTAAAACAGAATAAATAAATAATGAAAGTCAATTAGAACGTTTGTAAGTTATGCATAATTAAACGTTTTAAGAAAAATGTTGTGTATAATATCCCTTTAAGGGAAAATGGTTATTAAATTGCTGTGTTATTTTTAATGTCAAAGGGACAGTCTACTCCAGAATTTTTGTTGTTTAAAAAGATAGATAATCCCTTTATTACCCATTCCCCAGTTTTGCATAACCAACACTGTTATAGAAATATACTTTTTACCTCTGTATTTACCTTGTATCTTTGCATCTGCAAACTGCCCACTTATTTTAATTCTTTTGACAGACTTGCATTTTAGCCAATCAGTGCTGACTCCTAGGTAACTTCACGTGGGTGGGCTCAATGTTATTTATATGACACACATGAACTAACACCCTCTAGTGGTAAAAAACTGACAAAATGCATTCAGATTAGAGGTGGTGTTCTGTTACATTTGCCTGCTGTGTTACGCTATCCTACCTATGTAACACATTCAGCCAGATAGAGCACTTTCATATCCGCCATTTTAGTTTGAAATGGAGGCTGATGTCAAAATATTGATCGGATGGTGATATTTGGATGTTTGGAGTGCAGATCTCGCTTAAACATAAAACATTAAAACATAAACACAAAATATTATGTATGTTATTGTCATGATCTGATCATTGTCGCTTTGGCTCCCGGATCTCTCTCTGTATCACCGCCTTCCTGTGTTACGCCCCCCCCCACGTTACTTGAGTGTTTTCTCTGCTACCTGCTATTTGGATATTTGACTTTTGCTTGTCTAACTACTCTGCTGTCGAATCCCTTAAACTGCACTTAAGGACATTAACCATTGCTTTGCCTGACCACTCTGTTGCCTCATCCTAAAACCTGCTTAAAGGGACATTGATGATTGCTTAGCCTTACCACTCTGTTGCCTCATCCTTAAACTTGCTTAAAGGGAAATTGACCATTGCTTTGCCTGACCACTCTGTTGCCCCATCCTTAAACCTGCTTAAAGGGACATTGATGATTGCTTTGCCTTACCACTCTGTTGCCTCATCCTTAAACCTGCTGAAAGGGACATTTACCATTGCCTTGCCTGACCACTCTGCTGCCTCATCCTTAAACCTGCTTAAAGGAACATTGACCATTGCTTTGCCTGACAACTCTAACGGATCATCCTCTGCCTGCTTTAATGTGATACTGACCTCTGCTTTGCCTGACCACTCTAAAGGATCATCCTTTGCCTGCTCAAAAGTGATACTGACCTCTGCTTTGCCTGACTACTCAAACGGATCATCCTCTGCCTGCTTTAAAGTGATATTGACCTCTGCTTTGCCTGACCACTCTAACAGAACACCCACAACCTGCTTTAAGTCTCTGTACCTTGTACTCCCTCATCTTATCTAGAGACTGTTACGTGTCCCTGCATCATCTGTGAGTACATAGTTTTCTTTTCCTGCATAATAACTGTTTTTGTTTCTTTCCTGAGTGGGTCACGTCCTGGTTTCCTCTCAGTGTGCTAGTGTGTGTTTATATTATCACTCTAGCAGTTGGGTCTAATCCTGGACTGATTCTATATGGCTGACAGAACAAACGGGCCAAAATATGGACCCCCCTGAGCTATTCATTGCCGTGGCCCACCAGGGACAATTGCTGGGATCCCATGCTACACATTTGCAATCCCTGGACTCCAAACTGAATCAGATAACTGCTTTACTACAATCCAACCCTACCTCACTGACTTCTCCTCCTCCTTCAGTTCCAGCAACCCATCCTCAAGGGCAAATTGGCCCTAAGATACCCCTTCCTGACAAATATGATGGTAATCCTGAAGATTGTAGGGTTTTTTTGAACCAATGCCGCCTTCATTTTCGCAACAGCGCTGCACTGTTCACTACACCTTCTTCAAGGATAACATTTCTTATATCCTTGATGAAAGGAAAAGCCCTGGCCTGGGTATCCCCCTTGTTGGAAAAAAATGATCCTATATTCCAGGATGTGGATTCCTTCCTGTCTGTATTTTCGACTGTCTTTGACAAACCTGGAAGATCTTCAGCTGCGGATACCTCTCTTTTAGACTTACATCAGGGAACCCAATCTGTGGCACAATATGCACTTGAATTCCGCACACTTGCGGCCGAGACCTCTTGGAACCTGGGAGCTCTTAGAGTGGCTTTTTGTAAGGGTCTCTCTGAACGTCTCAAAGACGAGCTAGTATATCGGGATCTTCCAGAATCCATAGAAGATCTGATCAATCTTTGTATGTTAGGTATAGCGAACAACAACAAGAAAGAGAGAGAACTCGCAAGCCTTTATCTCGCTCTTCATTTCGTCTAGCACCCCGTTTCTACAATCCTGTGTCTCCTGCTTCTACCTCTACCGATCAAACAGAACCTATGGAAATTGGTACCATAAAGTTAACAGAGACCGAACGCCAGAGAAGACGCTCTCTTGGTCTATGCCTATACTGTGGTGTAAAGGGACTCTTGTTGAGGGATTTACCCACCAGACCAGTAAAAGCCAGGGCTTAACTCCAGATCAAGGGACTGAGTTAAGCCAAATGTAATTCTCTCCCCTCAACAACAAACTCTTTGTGCCAGTAACTCTTCATCTTGGAGATTGTAAACTCTATACTCAAGGCCTCATTGATTCCGGTGCTGAGGTGTGTTCATAGATTCTACCTTTGCAACCACACATAGAATACCTCTTCATTCAAAAGGGCACTCTGTCAAGGTCTCCACTGTCAGTGGTGGTTGTGAAGTTAGGCATAAATAATTTATGAATATCAATAAATAAATTAACATGCAACTGAATTACAACATTAATATTTTTTAGTTCTTGGTATTATGGTCGAATATGTGGAAGAAAAATACACAAAACAGTATAATATCAATTGACAATTTACTTGGCAATCCATATTAAAAGTTAATACAATAAAACAATACTAGTACAAAAGAAAGAAACAATACTCAACACAGTGATAACACATTACAATACAATAAGCACAACCATGAATCAAGACAATACTCACAACAGTACAAATTCTAACCTAAAGGGCCCAGCCTGCCAGCTGGGCCCAGCATCAACTCCAGTCCTTAATCCTTGCTGGTTCATGGTGGAAAGAGACAAGCCTTTTCAAAATTCCCCAATTTACTCTAAACATGGGAGGTACTATATCAGGTAGGCTGGTCTATGACGTCACTGCCTGGAATTGATTTCTACACACTGCCCCCAGTGGACCCTCTAGCAAATTGCATAATTATGCTTAATTTATGACATAAATCATTAGTGAATAATCAATACAAACCACCCTTTGACTTATGTCATAAATAAGCATTTATAACACATTTACCTCTCAACTCTCCCCAGCTTTCACCATTACCTGCCCCACAACAAGACCCATTATTCCATAGAACAATAGACATTTACCCTTAATAGCTGTTTCTTTTACATACTCTTATTGAAATACACCAGAAAGTTATTACATATTATCTGCTCTTTCAAACATACACAATTGAGCACGTGCCTCACCAGTTGGAAACCTTAGCCTAAAATAGGCACGTATCCACCCTTACAATCATGAACAACTGAAACCCATTTTTTTTTATAATAAGCCAATGATATTGTATTCATGTGAGGATGTGAGGTGGAGCTTAATATAATAGGCACAACAACCCAATAGCACCTCCGAATCATGACACTGTTGGACAATCACTAGTACTGGACTCCTGTAGCCTATGGTTGGTCTGTGTGCCTGATATTTCCTAAACTTTAATCCCGGGAAACTGGATCTGGAACAGTTTTTAAAGTCTCAAAGAACTTGACAAACGGAGATAGATGAGAGAAATAATTTGCGCAAACAAAGAAGAAGGATGTTGGATAACAGTTCATGTGTGCAGGGACTATTCTGTGTTTTGTGGTCATAGATTTTTCTTTATTTCCTTTATCACCTTCACGTAACACAGGCTCCTGCTCCTTTTTTCGTTACCTACTCCCATTACTCTCAGCTGCAGTACTTCTTCTCACAATAAAAGATGAGCTTGGTGTGCAGAGGTGTGGCCTCTTCTTATGGCTCCCGCGTGGCAATAAAATTCCCATTGCTGAAAAGTTCTTCAATGAAAAAACACAGGCATTGACGTGCACAGACAGAAACAGCAGATACAATCCTCTCGCTGGAAAGTTCTTGAACACAGGCAACAATGGTCGGCTGATCACTTTGTGCCAATTATCACAAGTAACTGTTTGGTTGTGTTATCTTAAGTATATTTTACCCTATGGAGATAGATAAAATACCTACACATATCTCCTGAGAATTGTCTCTATACATCCACGCCACTCCTAATTCACTGATAAACACAATATCAGCAGAGTCTTCACAGATTAAACTGGAAATCAAACTTATCTTGTTGGGACTGTTAACTAAACCCCCCAAAAAAAAATAAAAAAAATGAATCACCCTTACTATTAACACATATGTTATTTAACCAAAATGCCTACTTTCTCTTATTCCTCTTAATTCCAAGTTGCTGTCTCCATGCTGACATTCTAATACCTTGAAATGATTGTGGTATGCATTGCAATCCTTCCTGCTTAGTTCTAAATGTAAACCCAAACAGGATAAAGGCAACCAATTAATAGCCCAACCAGAATAAAAAAGGTAAAACCCCTCACCCATCCACCTACTAAATAACTTTGGCTAAGTCACCTTAGTTATAGAAGCATTGTGCAACTGTCATTAACTTATAAGAGAAGAGTATGTATGAGATCATAGTATACACATGTTAAATAGATGCAATAATATAAAACACATTAGATCAGAATTTAAACAATAGTCTTCTTCTTGGATCGTAACCGTGTTCCCATTTTCACCTCTGTTATATCTAAAAGGAAAGAACACTGGTCATAATTATCTTCCCGGTCATTTATAGCATATGAGATCCAACACTAGCAAGTATGTATATATATAATTATATATTGTATATTCTGACAACTTAAACTACCAGCTTGTAGCTACTTTCTCCTCCCTATCAAAATACACAGTTCTAAATATCTCTCCACCCCTCAGGATTTGGGCATTATCCACTATTCTTGCACAGGGACTTATGGTTTCCTCTACTTTGGCCCTCCCGCTAGGCCACAAATGTGTTCATCCTGAGCGTGCAATCCCGCCTCCTGCCCGCACACAGCCAATCACGTGCGGGCAGGAGCTGTCAATCTCCTCGGTCGGACTCGACCGAGGAGATTGAATTTCGCCACAATAGAGGTGGCGTAGATGTTAGGGAAGCAGTGGTCTGGTGACCACTGCTTGATAAATCACGGCGAGCAAGTTCTTCAGAGAACTTGCTGCCGTAGGGGCTTAATAAATCTAGCCCTATATCTTAACACAATGGATTTGCACACATCCTCTGTAAAAAGAATGATGATTCTAGCTAAATAACACAGATTTAAACCAGATCTGTGTTTTTCATTATGGAGGCAGGAAAAAAACAAAAACTAGTTTAACCAGTTTTAAAGTGAACTGTTAAAGGTCTTTTCATATGTAAATTACACTAGGCCTCAACACACACCATGTGGCTACCAAATTGTCAGTCAGTGGCACAAAATAAAAGGCTTCTAAAAAACATCAACAATTTAAATAGAAAATAACAATAATTAATTTCTATCTTCTACACCAATAAACATATTAATATTAAACTTTCTGTATACAGGTGTTGCACATTGATTCACAAATTTGATATATCTTTGCACAGGCAGAAATGATAAAAAACTGGGAACAATGCATCATCTATTCATTCATTCATTCATTCATTCATTCATTCATTTATCTACAAAGACACACAAGTTACTGTAACTTTTAAAGCCAGACATTTGTATTTTCTCCAATATTCAAGCATAATCCCATCCTCGTCGACAAATGTGAAGTTAGGCATAGATAATTTATAAATATCAATAAATAAATTAACATGCAACCGAATTACAACATTAATATTTTTTAGTTCTTGGTATTATGGTCGAATATGTGGAAGAAAAACACACGAAACAGTATAATATCAATTGACAATTTACTTGGCAATCCATATTAAAAGTTAATACAATAAAACAATACTTGTACAAAAGACAGAAACAATACTCAACACAGTGATAACACATTACAATACAATAAGTACAACCATGAATCAAGACAATACTCACAACAGTACAAATTCTAACCTACAGGGCCCAGCCTGCCAGCTGGGCCCAGCATCAACTCCAGTCCTTAATCCTTGCTGGTTCATGGTGGAAAGAGACAAGCCTTTTCAAAATTCCCCAATTTACTCTAAACATGGGAGGTACTATATCAGGTAGGCTGGTCTATGACGTCACTGCCTGGAATTGATTTCTACACACTGCCCCCAGTGGACCCTCTAGCAAATTGCATAATTATGCTTAATTTATGACATAAATCATTAGTGAATAATCAATACAAACCACCCTTTGACTTATGTCATAAACAAGCATTTATAACACATTTACCTCTCAACTCTCCCCAGCTTTCACCATTACCTGCCCCACAACAAGACCCATTATTCCATAGAACAATAGACATTTACCCTTAATAGCTGTTTCTTTTACATACTCTTATTGAAATACACCAGAAAGTTATTACATATTATCTGCTCTTTCAAACATACACAATTGAGCACGTGCCTCACCAGTTGGAAACCTTAGCCTAAAATAGGCACGTATCCACCCTTACAATCATGAACAACTGAAACCCATCAGCTCCAGTCCTTAATCCTTGCTGGCTCATGGTGGAAAGAGGAAAGAGACAAGCCTTTTCAAAATTCCCCAATTTACTCTAAACATAGGAGGTACTATATCAGGTAGGCTGGTCTATGATGTCACTGCCTGGAAATGAATTCTACACACTGCCCCCAGTGGACCCTCTAGCAAATTGCATAATTATGCTTAATTTATTACATAAATCATTAGTGAATAATAAATTCAGTGGTCCACTGAGTTCTGGACTCATTCAGTTTTCTACCAGGCCATTACTATTTTCTGTTGGAATTCTCCATTATGAAACAATCAGTTTTGATGTCATTCCGACTCCCCAATTTCCCATAATCTTGGGTCTCCCCTGGCTCCAGTTACACAACCCTAAGTTTTCTTGGGCACAAGGCGAACTCACTTCTTAGGGTTCTTCATGTTTGATCAACTGTTTACATACTCCCGTCAAACAACCAGTCACCATAGCACTCGCTACTGAAACCTCTAACTCCTTACCCATTTCCTACCTGGAGTTTCTTGGTGTTTTCTCCAAAAAGAGGCGGAACTCCTTCCTCCACATCGTCCCTTTGACTGTCCTATAGACTTGCTCCCTGGAGCTCCTTCCCGTGGCAGGACTTAGCCTCTTTCCAGACCTGAAAATCTAGCCCTGGAAGAGTATATCAAGGATAACTTCGCTAGAGGTTTTATGTTTAAATTATTTTTTATTAGAAGCCAGAACAAAAAATCCGGATGTACAGTAGAGTGAAAAAAAAGAAAAATACAAAAGATTGAGCATTACAAAATTTAAAAGGCAGTGTACAACAATCTGCTAGAGCTTCTATATAATCAATGGTAATACATTATCTTGAGCTCATCGCAATTTTGAGAGTCTTTCTCTTTACTGTCCTTCTGTTGCATAGGAAACAATCTCAATACATTTGGCATAAGGATATCTCTTCCACTAGTACATCTCAGACAAAACATTTGTATAACTCATACATAAGGATTTTTTTTTTTTAATAACGTTATTATACCTAAAAAAAAACCAAGAAAACAATCGGATGCCGAGAAATAGTTAGATTGTTACATACTCTTCCAGTTTCTATTCAACTTATAATTGGACTCTGTAGTTGTCCTTGCTAATCATTATTGTTAATTGGGGTAGTCAATGCCATTTCTAAGATTCCAGTAGAACCAAATCTCATCATTTGTTTCTTTAGTACCTAAGGTCCAAGATGCAGATTCGTACATACTATAGATGTGCTGAATTTTATTTTTAACCTCCTGCCATGATGGTGCGCCTATTTTCCAGTATTTAGCTATATTTATTCGTACTACCGTGCAAAGTATCCTGATGAAGGTGTTTATTGGTTTGTTAAAGCTTTGAATTTTTTGGTGTAGTAGTGCCTGTGTTGCTTCAAGGTGGACCTGCTCGTCTAGAAGGTAACTAATCATACGTGAAAGTGAGTGCCATATGTCTCTAACCCCTGGGCAGTCCCACATCATGTGTCGGTATGTCCCCACTGCTCCGCATCCCCTATAACACAATCTGGAGCTAGTCTTTGACATGTGTGAGGTTCTAAGGGGCGTTAAGTACCATCTAAAAATCGTCTTCATGGTGTTTTCCCTTAGATCTGCACTAAGTAGTCCCCTAGTGGCTATAGCAAATATTTCATCCCAGGTGTCTAAGTCCAAGGTCACCTCCAGGTCAGTTTCCCAATTATGTATTAAAGAGGTTTTGGTTTTTTGTGTCAGTTTTTGTATATCAAGATATAGTCTGGAGATAGCTTGTTTTGGTCTAGTTTGTGAGTCACATAGCCCCTCCAGTACTGTTCTGTTGTTTGGTTTTGCCAATTTGAGAAAAGTTTGTAGTGAGGATGAGATTTGGAGGTATAGGTACCAATGTAACTCTAAGGGGGCCACCTTTTCCCTAAGTTGGGTATATGTCATTATTTTGCTCTGTACCAATAAGTCCGCTACTCGGTATAGCCCTTTATTTTCCCATTTATTAATCTCCCTTCGTGAATCTTCCTGAAGTAAATATCTAATGGGTTGTGTTAATGACCTTACTGGGCATAAACCCTGCTTATGAGATAGTTCTGACCACAGGTAGTGAGTGTTTTCGTTTGCCTTAGAGTGCCAGGGGTTTGTCTTTCATATAGTGCTGTAGTGTTCCCAGAGAACTGCGTCTGGTTTGTCCCACTTTTCCATGTCTGACTCCAATTGAACCCACATTGCTTCTTGTTTGGATCTAAGTATTAGTGCATCCTGAGCTAGCCTCACCGCCTTGTAGTAGTCTATCAAATTTGGTACACCCAGTCCGCCCAAATTTTTGTGTTTAGTCATGATTTTCCCTGCTATTCTGGTCGATTTTTTCCCCCGAATAAATGTCAAAATTTCCGATTGGATTTTGTCTATATCTGAATATATAACTCGTATGGGGAGAGCTCTGAATAGATACATTAGTCGTGGCAGAATGGTCATTTTCACCGCTGACATCCTCCCCACCCAGGAAAAGTGGTGTCGTCTCCAGTTTTGAAGATCTTGTCTTATTGATTTATATACCGGGAGGTAGTTAATTTTATATAGCTGTTGGATTTGGGATGTCAAGTATATACCTAGGTATTTTAAGGGGTGTTTCGCTTCTTTGAGGTCAAAGTTGATCTCTAATAATTTCTTTGTGTGTGGGGGGAGCTCTATCGGTAACAACTCACACTTGTCTAGGTTTATTCTATATCCCGAAATCACTGAGAATGTGTTAAGCACCTCATACAAGTTGGGGAGAGACAGCATAGGTTTTGTCAAAGTGAGTAGGACATCATCCGCAAAGAGAGTCAGCTTGTATTCGAGTTTACCTATCCTGACTCCTGTAATGTCTGGGTGGGCTCTTATCTGGGCTGCTAGCGGTTCTATGCAGATCGCAAACAGTAGGGGCGACAGCGGGCAGCCTTGCCTTGTTCCGTTTAGTATTGGAATTAGGTTAGACTTATATCCGTTGGTGGACACCCGAGCCGACGGGCTGGTATATATGGCTTTTATGGCATCAACAAAGGGGCCCGTAAAATTCATGTGTGATAAGGTCGCCATCATGAATTCCCAGTCCACTCTGTCGAACGCCTTCTCCGCATCCAGCGAGAGGAGCAGAGAAGGCGTCCTTGTATCGCTCAGATGTTGTATGATGTTAATTAGTCGTCTAATATTGTCGGGGGCCTCCCTATCTTTTATGAAGCCCACCTGATCTCGATGGATCAGCCTGGGTAGAATCCGTGCTAACCTGTTGGCCAAAATTTTAGTGAAGATCTTCAGATCTTGGTTGATCAATGAAATAGGGCGGTAGCTGGCGCATTTTTTGGGGTCTTTGCCTGGTTTGGGTATTACTATAATTTTTGCCTGTAGTAATTCGGGGGGTATCGGGTGTCCGTCCATAATATAGTTGCAAAATTTAGTTAAGTGTGGGACCAGAGTGTTCTTAAATAATTTCTAATATTCCCCAGGGAACCCGTCAGGTCCAGCTGCTTTTCCTGGTTTTAGTCCTTTGATTGCAAGAATTATTTCTAGTTTTGTTATAGGGTCATTCAATATTTTTTGGTCTTCTTCTGTCAGTTTCTCTAATGGAGATGTATCTAAAAACTTCCCCCTCAGTCCCCTCACCTCTGAACTGTGTGTCACTTTTTTACCGTCATATAAGTCTGTGTAAAATTCCCCAAAAGCATCTGCTATTTCCTGGGGGTGGGAGGTAATAGTGCCATCTTTTTTCCCTATAAGCGAGATATTGGCTGCTTTAAATTTTTCTCTAATCTTATGTGCCAGGAATTTATCCGGCTTATTTGCGTAAATAAAGTATTGTGATTTCAATCTCATTATAGCTCTGTTGGCTTGCGAATTTAAGATCTTGGCCAACGAATCTCTCTTGTTCTGTAATGCTTTCAGTGTGGAGGGGCTACCTGTTATCCTATGCTGTCTCTCCAAATGTGCAATTTCATCGTGTGCCTGTCGCATTTCTCTCTGTGTTTGTTTGTTATGCAAAGTTTTCCCTTGAATAAGTAGGCCTCTAATTACTGATTTGTGGGCCGCCCATACATAAAGTGGATTGTCCGTGGTGTCCGTGTTGATATCCCAGTAGTTTGTGAGATTTTGTAAAGTCGAGGTATATATTTGTGGGTTTTTATGTAGTGTGGAGTCATAAGTCCACGATTTCAGTCTGTTTGGGTCGGATGTTCCCGTCAGCTTGAGCTCCACCAGAGAGTGGTCTGACCACACACATGGGATGATAGAGGTGGTAATCAGATTGGGTTGCAGTATCTGGCTCGTGTATATATAGTCAAGCCTTGAGTATATATTGTGCGCCGCTGAGTAGAAGGTGGGGTCGTTTGAGGTCCCATTTAACGTAGTCCATGTGTCAATCAGGGAATGTGTGCTAAGTGATGAAGATATGCTTTTAATTATACTATTGCGTCTCTGTTGTTTATTTGTCATTGGGGTAGCTTTCTGGGCGCTCTGCGGTGTCATGGATATATTAAAGTCACCTGCTAGGATTACTCTGGTCTGTGACCATTGCGTCAGAAGTAACGATAGATTTTCAAAAAATAGGTGTTGTTGTTCGTTGGGAGCATATACATTACACAAAATAGTGTCTATGTTGTCTATCTGACCTTTTAGAATTAGGTATCTCCCTTCTACATCGGCTATCGTGGATTCATGGACAAAATTAATCGAGGAGTGAATTAGTATTGAGACCCCCCTTTTTTTTGTGTCTATCGTCGCATGGAAGTGTGTAGGGAAAGCTTTAGTCCAGTAATAAGGCAACTGTGGTGTGACAAAGTGAGTCTCCTGCATGAATACTATCTTTGCTTTAAGTGTAGAATATTGCTTGAAGGCCACTCTTCTTTTGGTATCTGTATTTAAGCCCCTCACGTTGTGGGAGATAATGGTTAGTTCACCTGTCATGTGTGGTGCGGGAGTGGGGGTCTCGCTTACCTTGGTTCAGGGTGTTTCTCGTGGGTGTGTGACTCACCATAGGTCTGGCATGATCTAGCAATGATTTCTTATCTGAAGACCTGTGTGTCTGTATTAATGAGAGTCTACTATTCTCGGCATCCTTAAATACAAAAAATAATAATAAGTAACAATAAAACCACAAAACAGTCATTATTTTCTCCTCTTCAGGAAAAGAATAGAGATGAAAAGAAGACAAAGAGAGAAAAGGAGTTCAGCAAAGAGAAGGGCGAGAAAAGAAAATAAACTAACAAACAAATATATGGTGCAAACAGCTACAGAGATGTCTCCACGGCAACACCATGCCAAACAATTTTCAGATTCTGGTCCTCAGGCTATAGAATCAGTCTATACATGTACACTTTAAATACTTCAGCTATGCAGTGTTGCAGGGACATGGCTGTAGTTTAGCGACTCATAGTCCAGTTTTCCAATCAGTACGTGATCTTCCGGTTCAATCTGGTGACTTCTGAGTCTTCTGTTTTTTCCTATTCGATTTGGTCCACTGTGGTGTAGCACATTGGGCTATTGGTTTCGGTGACTTGGGAGGAGGGGGGGCAGGTAGTGTCATCGGTGTGTCTAGTCCCAGTATTTGGCAAACTTCAGGGATATCAGTGGGTTCTTTGAGGGTGATTGTTTTGCCCTCCTTGTTGATATAAAGTGCAAAGGGGAATCCCCATTTGTATGGGATTTGGTTTTTCCTTAATAGCTGTGTTAACGGTCTAAGGGAGCCCCTGCGTTGAAGGGTGCGTATGCTAAGATCCTGATAAAATTGTATAATATTCCCCTGAAATTTGAATGTAGGGTT
Organism: Bombina bombina; assembly: GCF_027579735.1. NCBI lineage: Eukaryota > Metazoa > Chordata > Amphibia > Anura > Bombinatoridae > Bombina > Bombina bombina. The sequence continues at coordinate 221,572,229 of NC_069499.1, forward strand.
CTTTCGTGCGGCTTGCAAGATCTTATCTTTATCTTGGAATAGCGCCATCTTTACAATTATGTCTCTTGGGGGTAGTCCCTCCTTGGGTTTGGGTTTGAGAGCCCTATGTGCCCTTTCAATCCCCATGTTGAAGTCGTCTGTCCCTGCCGTTACTTGGTGGAAACGTTGCGCTACATAGGAGAGGAGATCTTTATTAAGGATAGTCTCAGGTACACCCTTCAGTCTTATATTGTTTCTCCTACTCCTATTTTCCAAGTCATCGATTTTTTCCTGAATATCAATAATTTCTTGATGGTGGGTAGCTACAGACTGAGTTATGTTGGTGATGTCTTCAGTCAGGTTGTCAGTGTGTTCCTCTAGGGAATCTATCCGTCCCCCAAGCTCTGCAATTTCAGATTTAATCTCAGAGAGACTATTAGTCATTGCGGTGTGCATACTGTCCATCTTATTCCATAGTTTCTCAAAGTTTGTGGCGATGTCTTGCTTGGAAACTAAGTTTTTCAGATCTGCCTTAGTGACTGGAGTTGGATCTATCATAGTGTCTGTAGGGTCCATCTCTGACCTCTCTTGCTCCCTGATATCTGGCTCCAGTTCTGTAGATGAGTTGGAGGTTAATGCTGCTTTGAAAAAAGTGCTGACAGGGGTTGATTTAGAAATTTTATCTCCTTTCACTAGTCTCCTGGAGGACATTATGAGAGGAATATGTGTTGTTGCTTCTTGTCTTTTCTCTCTTTTGTGTCTTAAACTTTCTTACTGAGGATTAGGATCAGCTTGTTTTCTATCTCAGTGAGAGGTATTTGCCTGCCAGCTCCCTCTAGAATATGTGTTGCATCAGCCTTTGTGTGTTGATTTAGGGGTTAATTCGTTTTTCTGTGTCCTCAGTATCCGTATAGTACACTTTGCTGAATCTGACTCAGAGGATCCCCTTTGCTGCCCCCTTATTTTTTTGCTCCCTGTGTTCGATCTCTGTACTTAGGTGTTGATTTCTCCCATATCTGAGGGTGTGTGTTAATTAGGAAGCGTAGGTTTACTGTATGAGGTCAGTTTGGCTTAGGCCGCAAACTATCCCCTGGGCCCTCAATAGTAATATATCCCCTTCAAAATTTCAATGTCTCCAGCATGATCTGCCGCCTACCGTACTTGATGTAGCCCTTCTCCTCACCTCCGGTCACCAGATCTGAACTCTGCTTAGCCCGTTGTGGGTCCCACAGCATGCATGGGGCTCCGGCTCCTCATACCTCCGCCGCCATCTTGCCTCCTCTCATCTAGTGGCGCAGTTTCTGAGAGCCGCGAAACCGCAGCTTTTACCCTGTTCACGGGTATATGGTGGAGGCTGTGCGAGGTGCACTGTTAATACCGCCTCTGTCTCGTGAGTCTAGCGGGTCCGGGTCCCATGGGAAACCCCTTGCTGGTTCAGTGCGGTCCGTCGCTTTGGAGGTGTTTACCAGACTCTTATTGCTTTCGGCCCCCCAATCGCCTGCAGTTATTTTAGGGGTCAGTGAGGGTCCCTACATGGTTTAGCACTATTTTGGCCCCAATTTAGGACTTGATTGCTTGTTTTTGGCTAGTGTGCTCAGCGGAGCTCTGCAGTAATGCAGCCATTTCCTAGCTCGGTCCTTCGCTAGAGGTTTTATAAGACCGTCTTCTTCACCTGTGGGGGCTGGCTTCTTTTTTGTGGAAAAAAAGGATGGAGGTCTTCGACCCTGTATAGACTTTAGAGGTCTAAATCAGATCACTGTTAAGAACAGTTATCCATTAGTCCTAATCCCCGAATTGCTCACCTATCTGCAAGGATCCACTATTTTTACCAAATTGCATTTTCGTGGTGCATACAACCTCATCCGAATGCACAAGGGGGATGAATGGAAAACAGCTTATAATACCCGCTTTGGACATTACGAATATCTGGTCATGCCTTTTGGGCTCTGCAATGCCCCCACAGTGTTCCAACACTTTGTGAATGAGATTTTCCGGGATTATTTGAATGTCTTTGTCATCATCTACCTTGAAGATATCCTCATCTTTTGACAAAACTATCAAGATCATGTATCCCATGTCAGCAAAGTACTTCAACATCTTAGAGATAATCATCTTTTTGCCAAGATGGAAAAATGTTCTTTTCACCAGGACTCTGTTCCCTTTCTAGGATATGTAATATCTAAAACTGGCTTCGAAATGGATCCAACTAAACTTAATGCCATACTCGAATGGCCTAGACCTGACTCCCTTAAAGCTCTCCAGCGTTTCCTGGGCTTCGCTAGTTACTACAGGAAGTTTATCAAAGGTTTTGCCACCATTACAGCACCCCTTACTTCCCTGATAAAAAGGCGCAAAACTGCAAAGAGTGGACCCCTGCAGCTATGCAGGCTTTTGATTCTCTAAAAAAGGCTTTTGCTTCTGCACCCATTCTTCGTCCTCCTAATCCTGAATACCAATTTATCCTGGAAGTGGATGCTTCCTCAGTAGCTGCAGGAGCAGTCCTTTCTCAATGTATTCCTGAGTCTGGCAAGATTTATCCAGTCGGTTTCTTCTCCAAGAAGTTCACCTCTTCAGAATTAAACTATGATGTGGGCAACAAGACATTGGAATGGAGACATTGGTTAGAGGGTACTATTCAACACTTCTTGATCCTTACTGATCATAAGAATCTACTTTATCTCCAGACAGCCAAACCGAGAGGGTCAACGAGTGCTTGTAAATATATCTAATGCATTATGTGGATCTTCTCCACTCTAACTGGACCCACTACTTGCCTCTTACTGAATTACTGAATTGGCTCACAATGCCTGATACAACACTTCTCTCAAAACCTCACCCTTTAAAACAGCATACGGATTTCAACCTAGAACTTTCCCACTTTGTACCTCATCTTCTGAGTTTCCCGCTGCTGATCTCTCTGTCCGCAGTCTTGGTCGACATTGGCGGAATATCCGCCTTCTCTTTACCAAAGCTTCTAACCAACATAAATTCTATGCTGATCGCAAATGAAAGAAGGCCCCCAAGTATTGTCCTGGAGACAAGGTTTGGCTTTCTACACGTCATCTTCATCTCTAGCAGCCTTCTACAAAACTGGGACCCCACTATGTAGGTCCTTTCCAGATCTTGAGTCAGGTTTGCTCTACTGCTTATCGTATCACTTCCTAAGACTCTTAAAGCCCATCCAGTTTTTCACGTCTCTCTTCTTAAACCAGCCACTTTTAATAGATATTCCAAACTTAGGACCAGTCCTCCACCTCTTCTAGTTCATGGACAACCTGAGTTTAAAGTCAGTCATATCATAGATTCCAAACTTCGTGGCAAGTTTTTGTACTATGTTATCCACTGGAAAGGTTATCCTGTCATAGAGCGGTTTTGGGAGCCAGCTCGTCAAGTTCATGCTCCTGCTTTGATTAAAGCTTTTCATAAGGCTCATCCTTCCAAACCTGGTCCTATCCCCCGGAGGGGTTGTTGAGGAGGGGGTGCTGTCATGATCCGATCATTGCCGTGTCGCTGCGGCTCCTGGATCTCTCTCTGTATCACTGCGTCATGTTGCCTAGCAACATGACGCGGCCATCCTGTGTTACGCCCCCAATGTCTCCGGCCTTTAAATCTTCGGCGGTACTTCCCTCTGGTGCCCATTTGTCAGATAGCATTCCAGCTTCCTGCTTCTTGGCTCCGTCTGCTTAAAGGGACATTGACCATTGCTTTGCCTGACCACTCTCTTGCCTCATCCTTAAACCTGCTTAAAAGGACATTGACCATTGCTTTGCCTGACCACTCTGCTGCCTCATCCTTAAACCTGCTTAAAAGGACATTGACCATGCTTTGCCTATCCATTCTGTTGCCTCATCCTCAAACCTGCTTAAAGGGACATTGACCATTGCTTTGCCTGACCACTCATTGGCTCATCCTTAAACCTGCTTAAAGGGACATTGACCATTGCTTTGCCTGACCACTCTGCTGCCTCATCCTTAAACCTGCTTAAAGGGAGATTGACCATTGCTTTGCCTGACCACTCTAAGGGATCATCCTCTGCCTGCTTTAATGTGATACTGATCTCTGCTTTGCCTGACCACTCTAATGGATCATCCTCTGCCTGCTCAACAGTGATACTGACCTCTGCTTTGCCTGACTACTCTAAAGGATCATCCTCTGCCTGCTTTAAAGTTATATTGACCTCTGCTTTGCCTGACCACTCTAACAGAACACCCACAACCTGTTTTAAGTCTCTGTACCTTGTACTCCCTCATCTCATCTAGAGACTGTTCCGTGTCCCTGCATCAGCTGTGAGTACACAGTTTTCTTTTCCTGCATAATAACTGTTTTTGTTTCTTTCCTGAGTGGGTCACGTCCTGGTTTCCTCTCAGTGTGCTATTGTGTGTTTATATTATCACTCTAGCAGTTGGGTCTAATCCTGGACTGATTCTATACGACTGACAGATATTAGCTTGTGATGATAGCATTCATTTTTTAACTTTATTTTTGTTCAGGGTACAGGTATGTTTCCAATATTTTTTGTTACATATCCTGAAAAATACATTTATAAAATGAACACTATCATCACAAGCTAATACCATACAAATATTTGGTGTTTATGTTTTAATTATTTATGTTTAAGCGAGAGCTGCACTCAAAACAGCAAAATATAAGGTGGTAGGAAAAGTATACAAACTACGATCACTATTTAAGCATCAGCCCCCCCTTTAAACAAATATGGTGAATATGAAAGTTCTCTATCTAGATGTAGGCTTGGCCATGCGTGTTACGTAAGTAGGACAACGTAACAAGGTAGGGAAATATTACAGTGGCCTTCAAGGTCTAAGAAATTTGCATATGAGCCTACCTAGGTTTAGCTTTCAACTAAGAATTCCAAGAGAACAAAGCAAAATTGGTGATAAAAGTACATTGGAAGGTTGTTTAAAATTAAAAGGCCCTATTTGAATCATGAAAGTTTATTTTGGACTTGACTGTCCCTTTAATATAATTTTTACCTCTTTGATTACCTTGTATCTAAGCATCTGCAGACTGCCCCTTATTTTAGTGTTTTTGACAAAATTGCATTTTAGCCAATCAGTGCTGATAAGAGGCAGCCTTCAAGGGCTTAGAAATTAGCATATCAGCCTACCTAGGTTTAGTCTTCAACAAAGAAAACCAAGAGAACAAATAACATTTGATGATAAAAGTAAATGTGAACGTTGTTTAAAATTGCATGCCCTAACTGAATCATGAAATTTAATTTTGGCTAGAAAGTTAATTTATTAACACAGTTAAAGGGACACTCAAGTCAAACTTAAGCTTTACTGTAATTATTAAGATAGAGCATGCAATTTAAAACAACTTTCCTACTGAGCATGTGCAAGAATTCACAGAAATACATATATGCATTTATGATTGGCTAATGGCTGTCACATATTAAAGGAGGAGTGGAAATAGACAAACTTTGAAAATTGTCAGAATAAAATTGCTAATCATTTGAAGTTCAGACTAAGGGGCATATTTATCAAAGTGTCAACTATGTTGCTTTCGCCGGCATCAATACACTCACCTAACATCGCCAAACATCACGGCCGCGGATCTGAATATGCTCTCCTAATTTATAAAAAAAAGCCATCAAAAACACTCCCACCAAGTACGGGGCGATGAGCATCGGACTGTTGTTAATTAGCAGTCATCGCTCTTGCGTCTATTCGGCTTTTTCCTAACTTTATTTATACCATTTCACTAAACGCCGCCACTATACTAAAATGTTTAACCCTTATCCCACCACTCCCGACATCGCCGCAACCTAAATAAAGTTATTAACCTCTATCCCACCACTTCCCAACACCACCGCCACTAAATAAACTTATTAACCTCTAAACCTCTGGCCTCCCACATCGTCACCACTATCTAAACTTATTAACCCCTAAACCGTCAGCCCCCCACATTGCAAAAACTAAATTAAGCTATTAACCCCTAAACCTAACAATCCCTTAACTTTAAATTAAAATTACAACATCCCTATCTTCAAATAAATTAAAACTTACAAGTAGAATTAAAATAAACTAATTTTAAACTATAAATTAACCTATCCTAACTATTATACTACAATTAAATTAAAATACCAATTAAATAAACTAAATTACATATTAAAAAAACCTAACCGTACTAAAACTATTTAAATATACAATTAAACATTATTTACAAAGTCCAAAATTACAAAAAAATTAAAAACTAAGTTACAACCCCCCCCCCCCCACTAAATTACAAAAAATAACAAACCAAATTATCAAAAATATTTTTTTTTTACACCTAATCTAATAGCCCTATCAAAATAAAAAAGCCCCCCATAAAATAAAAAAAACCCTAGCCTACAATAAACTACCAATGGCCCTTAAAAAGGCCTTTTGTAGAGCATTGCCCCAAAGATAACAGCTCTTTTACCTGGCCAAAAAAATACAAACACCCCTTAACAGTAAAACCCACCACCCAACAAACCCCTCCAAATTAAAAACTTTCTAAAATAACCTAAGCTACCCATTGCCCTAAAAAGGGCATTTGTATGGGCATTGCCCTGAAAAGGGCATTTAGCTCTTTTACTGCCCAGACCCTAATCTAAAAATAAAATCCACCCAAAAAACCCTTTAAAAAGCCTAACACTAACCCCGACAATGCACTTACAGTTCTTGAAGTCCCGCTTGAAGGATCCATCCAGCCGGCAAAGTCCTCATCCATGCGGCAAGAAGTCTTCATCCAGACGGCCTCTTCTATCTTCATTCAGCCGGAGAAGTCCTCATCCAGGCGGCAAGAAGTCTTCATCCAGGCATCCTCTTCTAATTTCATCCAGCCAGCACAAATCGGGTCCATCCTGAAGACATCCGGCTCGGAGCATCCTCTTCATACGGTCGCCGCCGTACACTGATTCTTCAATGCAAGTGATGCAATCATATTGGCTGAAGGATTTCAATCAGCCAATAGGAATTAGAGCTGCTAAAATCCTATTGGCTGTTCCAATCAGCCAATAGGATTGAGCTCTCATCCTATTGGCTGTTCCAATCAGCCAACAGGATTGAGCTCTCATCCTATTGGCTGTTCCAATCAGCAAGTAGGATTGAGCTCTCATCCTATTGGCTGTTCCAATCAGCCAATAGGATTGAGCTCTCATTCTCTTTATTGTCTGATTGGAACAGCCAATAGGATGAGAGCTAAATCCTATTGGCTGATAGCCAATAATATTTTAGCAGCTCTAATTCCTTTTGGCTACTTGAAATCTTTCAGCATACGCTGTCAGCATTTATTATTGCACCAGCAGTTCTTGTGAACTGCTGGTGCAATACCGCCCCTTGCAGATTTGCGGCCAATCGCTAGCAGGGGATGTCAATCAACCCAATCGCTTTCGATCGGGTTAATTTCTGTCCGCGGCCTCAGAGCAGATTGACAAGTTATGGAGCATCAGTCTTTAGACCTTCAGGCTCACCAGAAACAAGGAGCATCAAGTTCCATATGGAGCATGATAAATATGCCCCTTAGAGCGATCACTAATATGCACACATGCACACATGCACACACAGACGTTAATACACACACGCATATATACATGCACAAATAGACAAACAGGCATAAAAATAAAAACACAAGACACACATATTGGCACATACAGTACATATATTCACACACATATAAGCACATACATACACACACACACACACACACACACACATATTGACCCACACATACATACAAAGTCACATATAGATATATTCACACATATAAAGGCAATGGCATGACATGGGGGTAGATTTACCAAGCAGCGGATGCTGCAATCTACCCACGATGTTTCCGGCTTGCCGGAAAAATAAGTTAAGAAGCAGCAGTCATAAGACGATCGGGATGATTGACACCCCCTAGCGGCCGATTGGCAACGAATGTGCAGGGGGCGGCATTGCACAAGCACTTCACTAGAAATGCTTGTGCAATCTTTAATTTCGCATTTAGCGATGCCGGACGGACATGATTCGCTACAGGGAATCATGTCCGCTCGGCATTTGATAAATCAGCCCCATGGACATATACAGATACACAAACATACACACAAATACAGTCATGCACACACACATGCATACATAGACACACATACATATACGCACACATATGTTGCAGAATTTGCTGTCACTTTATAAATTAAGGAAATAATAATAATAATATTATACACACACAGGCACACACGTTCAGTCACATCTAATGCTTTCTGGGCCAAGATCCTTGTTTCCCTATTGTGAGGCTTCTTACCTCTAAGTAAAATTACACAATAGCACTTGATTAAAATTTAAAAAAAAACAGCTCTGCTTGTAAAACACAGGCCATGTGACAACCCTAGGATGGCCGGCAAAAAACTGGACCGCAGCCCTCAAGCAACCAGTTGGCCTTCATTGATTTAGCATACGGCATAAATGGTCTTCTTACTTATCAATTGGTTTAAAATGATAAAAAATAACCTCCTAGAATTGCTGTAATTTATTTCTGCCTTACACTATTTGGTTTATTGTATTTCTATAATAGATCATTATTCTAGAACTATTTAGAGAGGCCTATCCTTGTTTCTTGTGTTTGCTTAAACACTCCCAGTGTGAAAAGCAAGGGCTTGTTTGCACTGAAATAAGAATAGCTGAAATCTCCAATAAAATATGTTGTTGCTTCCAGCTGAATTGGGTCAAAAGCATTAACTGTCCTTAAGGTTAAAATAAACACGTATATATATTTATAAATGCATGCACGCATGCGCGCACACACACATGTATATATGAATATGCGCACTCACACTCATAGATATGTAGACATGTGTGCACACACACATATATAAATGCACACATGCACGCACACACATATATAAATGCATGCATGCGCGTGCAGACACATGCACATACACATATATAAATACATGTGTGCACACACACACACATACAGTATATACATAAATATATAAATACATACACACACTGATGCATGCACAAAGATGCATACATAAATAAATATAAATAGATGCATGTGCACACACACACAGATACATATACAAATACATGCACATGCACACACACATATAAAATACAAATGTGTGTTTATTTTTAAATACATCACATATGTTGTTTATTACCCCCTTACTGCCAAAAAAAAGCTATTACATTTGGTAGCTATCTAATATCTAGCTGTCTTCTTTGGCTGATAAGAGTGTAATTTATTCAGTGGCATCACTAGGGGGGTGCGGGGGGTGCGGGGGGTGCGGGACGCACCTGGGTGACACCCTCCAGGGGGTGACACAATTTTTTTTATTTTTTTTTTATTTTAAGAGGGTCTGGCATTTGTGAACATTAGTGGGACTGGGGAAGTTGTAGACACACAATTGTTTTTGCCCCTTGAGCCAGTGCTGCAATTTCAACAAATAGTTTTCCCAGCTGCTTTTGCTTGTTTGTACTTTGCTCCTCCCCTGCCCAATTTCACTATGAATGGCTCAGCAGAGCATCAAATGAAAGATAAACAGAGCACTCTAAAATAAATCACTGAAGAAAAGGTTTAGGCGCGCAAACTATGAAAATTCTGCTCTCTGACCCTGTTCCAAGTCTGTCAGTGCACAGCCCTGGGCCGCATGTCACTGAGCAGTGAGCATAGATAGGTAGGCAGGTTTAGGCTAGCAGCGCAACTTTGCAAGCCCCACGGCACGCCCACAACATTCATAGTGAAATTGGGCAGGGGAGGAGCAAAGTACAAACAAGCAAAAGCAGCTGGGAAAACTATTTGTTGAAATTGCAGCACTGGCTCAAGGGGCAAAAAAATGGTGTGTCTACAACTTCCCAAGTCCCACTAATGTTCACAAATTCCAGACCCTCTAATAAAATAATCTATGCATCTCACTGGAGGGTGTCACACAAGTGCGGCCAGCACCCCCCGCACCCCCTAGTGACGCCACTGTCTGGTAGTGAGACCCACGTATTGTAATTTGCAAGTTACACATGAGATAAGATAAACAATGTAGCACATGCTACAATTTATACATTGGGAAGTCTCATATCTATCTCCTGTAACATATGACTCAAAGTAGGTAGAGACTTGGATATAGTTGCAGGCCTTACATCTTGAGCTGCCGCACCTGAACGTGCCCTTATGTGTAAGCCAACTACTTGCTATAACTGCCTTGGGTAGCACTGTGGGAGATAGTATATTTCCGAAGGTCAAGCTACGCCTATATGAAAACCTGCAAGCTTTTTTAGCAATCTCTTTTCATTTATAATCTGCAAGTAAAATGGGAAGATTTTTCTTTATGATGCCACAGATTTGCTGATATTGATCACTGTGACTAGTAATGAAAGTAATTTTAGCAATATCTTTGCCAGCTTTAGTTTTAGATTTTTTAGATTTTACCAACAGATATGGAGATATAATCTACTTCTTTCTTAGCGTTCATAATTGTCCTCTTATCATAGCCTCTCTCGGAAAGTTGGTTGCTCAGCTTTTCGTATTCCACTTTGTAATCTTCTTCCCTAGAGCAGTTCCGTTTCATGCAAATAAATTGCCCCTTGGCAATTGCTATTGAGATATTTTTTTAAAATTATTAAAGAGTTTGATTGAACCATTCTGGATTGCCTCTTTGTTTGCTTCTGATCATACGGATCATACGGATCATACGGATCATAGAGATTACCGGGACCTTCTCATCCTCCACCTTCAACCCAGAAGTGCCTGCAAATTTTGCACAGAGGATTCATGCGGCTACAAGTACAAGCAGAGGAGGATTACAACAGACTGGTAAGGGCAGATGTGCTGGTTACCTTTATGAGGTGAACTGTTTCCAGATTTATCTCCTATGACTATATACTGTAGGTGTTTCATTAATTATTCTGCTAGAGTACACACTGCATTATTAAGTTTGAGGCTGGCGGATTGTATTGAACTATCGCGGCAAGTGCTATCTGCTCATTTGTTGTTGTATTTCCCTAAATAAATCAACTCTTTTCCCTGTAAAAAATAAAAAGACCCTCCCAACAGTAAAACCCACCACCCAACCAACCCCCCCAAAATAAAAAAACCTAACTCTAACAAAAACCTAAGCTACCCATTGCCCTGAAAATGGCATTTGTATGGGTATTGCAGTTAAAAGGGCATTTAGCTTGTTTGCATTGCCCTTAAAAGGGCATTTAGCTCTTTTGCATTGCCTTTAAAAGGGTATTTAGCTCTTTTAAGAAAGCCCAAACCCTAATAAAAAAAAAACACCCAAAAAAAGTAAAAAAAAAAACCTTACACCTACCCCCGACGATCCACTTACAGTTTTTGAAGTCCGGACATCCATGCAGCAAGAAGTCTTCATTCAGGTGCTGAGGTCTTCATCCATCCAGGCGCGGAGCGGGTCCATCCTTCAAGACATCTTCTATCCTTCCATCCATCCTTCAAGTAACTTCTATCTTCATCCCAGCGGCGCAGAGTGAGTCCATCCTTCAAGACATCCGGCGAGGAGGGTCCTCTTCATACGGTCGCCACCATACACTGAATCTTCAATGCATGGGAGCCTTTTCCAAATGGCGTCCCTTGCATTCATATTGGCTGATTTGCTTTTTGAAATTTAAATTAGCCAATAGGATGAGAGCTACTTAAATTCTATTGGCTATTTTTAAAAATTATATATCTAATAGAGTCTAATTCACTCAAAATACTTTTTAATGCCTTAATCTATTAATGAAATACCATAAAATCACAGTAAAGAAAATTGTCAACTCAGCACTGATAATGCCCTGTAGCTGTTCCTTTTTTCTTTTTAACCCTTTTATTGAAAATAAAAAGAATAGCTGAATGTTAACGGCACACAAAACAGTTTCTCTGGTAGTAGGAAACCCTAAACCTGGCACATATTTTGACTGCTGTATTGTCTGAGTCATTATCTTCAATGGAAACAAGTTTGTCTTTGCCCCGTGCTACAGAAGAAAGGAAAAGACTGAAGCATTTGTGCAGTCTCTCTCTCTCTCTCTCTCTCTCTCTCTCTCTCACTCTCTCTTTCTCTCACTCTCTCTTTCTTTCTTTCTTTCTTTCTTTCACTCTTCTCTCTCTCTTCTCTCTCTCTCTCTCTCTCTCTCTCTCCCTCTCTCTTTCTCTTTCCCTCTCTTTCTCTCTTCTCTCTCTCTTTCTCTCTCTCTTTCTCTCTTCTCTCTCTCTCTCTCTCTCTCTCTCTCTCTCTTTTTCTCTCTCCCTCTTAAACAAGAGGTAGAGAATCTTGGTTAAAAAAGTAACAATGGGGGTCTGAATTAGCTATTCTGTTTATTTTTACTGGGTGGAGGTCATGGAGAGAGTAAGGAACTAGCAGGGTGGGGGTATTGGGTTATCATGGATAGGGAAAACTAAGGCAATGAGGTTGGGTCAGCAGCAGTTAGGAGTACAGGATATGCAAAGGTTAGAATTACACAGAAGTTTGAAGGATGAGGTTAGGTGTTAGAGTTAAACTGTGGAGCAGGGGATAAACTGAGCAGTACTTATGATTAATAAGCCAGGGGTTGGTATCATTATGCTTTTTGTGTTACTCTACAAACTGGATGAGCAGGATCGTTGCTGGCAGTTTTGGGATACTGTTACCATTACATAATAGTAGCTAGCTTAGACAGTATTAGATGCTGCTTTTACTTACAGGCTGCAGAACTGCTTCAGTGTATCATATGGTTTGGGTGACTTGATGAAGTTCAACTAGACATGGAAAGCTGTAGTAGATCTGTGGTGTCAAAACACAGGTGGAACCCCAGGCCCAGGATCCCTTCAGAGGAAACAAACAGCCAACATAATGTAAACCATATAATGTTCTCTCTCTCTGTTTTGTAAAATATATATCTATATGAATACAAATCAATAGAAATGATTGCACGGGCAATTAACACATCTAGGCAAGTATCCCCGCTTGTCTTTACTCAGAAAAACTCCATATACATTGTTTCCAATGCACAAGAGGATTGTGGGTAAGATATGCAAATTAGATATGCAGCATCTCAAACTTTTTGCTTCAAATACTGTGTAAACTCACAGCAGTCCCCTAATGGGGTAAGTGCAGCAAATACAAAAATCACTACTAGACAGCGTTTTTTTCTTATTAGAACTTATTATGTGCTGCTCTGTTAGTAACACCAGACACAAACTACACATTTCTAATCAAACTCCCAAATGTTAACCAACAAATCACCACAACTCATAGGAGAGGCAATCAATATTGCAATATATATTCAAATATATTTTACCTCTTGTTCTCTTTTATCCTCTTTAGGTTGGTTTGAATACAGAGAGAGAGCTTGTTTGTGGAACTCAATGGATGTGTTGTTTAAATACGTGAATGTGTAACCAGAACACATAGCGCTTCTGTTACAGTAAATATTTGGGACATGATATTAGTAAGAAACATTCTGTATAGGTATTTATGTTTGAGCTATTTCCCTAATTATACTTGAATATTAATCTTGGCACAATTATGCTGGATTCAATCACAACATACATTATAAGTGAAATATCTAATAAGAGTAATAGAAAGTGAACACACTATCTTCAGTCAGGAATTTACAGGCTAATTAGCCAACTGAGTTGATACATTATTATCTATAAATTAGTATCTATACATTAGTAACATTAGTATCTATACATTAGTATCTATACATTAGTAACATTATTATCTATACATTAGTATCTATACATTAGTAACATTAGTATCTATACATTAGTATCTAAACATTAGTATAAATACACGAGTATCTATACATTAGTGACATTTATAGCTATACATTAGTATCTATACATTGTTACCTAGAAATTAGTAACATTAGTATCTATACATTAGTAACATTAGTATCTTTGAATTTGTATCTATACATTAGTAACATTAGTATTTATACATTAGTATCTATACATTAGTATAAATACATGAGTATCTATATATAAGTATCTATAAATTAGTATCTATACATTAGTAACATTAATAGCTATACATTAGTAAGATTAGTATCTATACATTAGTATCTATACATTAGTAACACTAGTATCTATACATTAGTAACATTAGTATCTATGCATTAGTATCTATACATTAGTGACATTAATAGCTATACATTAGTAACATTAGTATCTATACATTATTACCTAGAAATTAGTAACATTAGTATCTATACATTAGTAACATTAGTATCTTTGAATTAGTATCCATACATTAGTAACATTAGTATCTTTGAATTAGTATCCATACATTAGTAACATTAGTATCTCTACATTAGTATCTATACATTAGTAACACTAGTATCTATAGATTAGTATCTGTAGATTAATATTTATACATTACTAACATTCGGTTAAACTACAAGTTTTGCAGTGCGGCTATACAGCTGCGCGTGGAATGGCAGGTCTCCCAAATTAAAAGTCACACCAATACAGTTATACCGCTAGCGTTTTAGCCTGTACCGCAACTCTCCATTCCGCACTCAAAAAATGTGTTTTGAGTGTGGAATTTTTAGGTCTCCCGTATTACAAGTTGTTCAGTCAGGCTATTACACTAGCGTTATAGCTTATACCACAACAATCCATTCCACGTTCAAAGACCAGTAGATATGGATTTTGCAAAACAAAATGCTTCCCAAAACTCATAACAAAAATGTTACAAAGTACAATAACACCCTAAACTACCTATTAACCCCTAAACCGCCAACCCCACATCGCAAATACTTTATTAAACGTATTAACCCCTAATCCGCCACCCACCCACATCACCAACACTAAATTAAAGTATTCACCTCTAAACCGCCAACCCCCCACATCGCCAACACTAAATAAACCTATTAACCCATAAACCGCCGCCCCATCGCAAATACTAAAATAAACCTATAAGAGGATCCTCCACGCTGGATGTTGTGATCACCAACAGTCCTGCTCAGCTCCGTGCCACCACCGCTCCGCACCACCGGGATGAAGATAGAAGATGCCCCAGCGATGGATGAAGATGTCGCTGCCTGGATGAAGATGGATGTCCGGACTTCTGGAACTGTGAGTACATTTTTTGAGGTTAGTGTTAGTTTTTTTATTAATTTTTTGGGGTGGGTTTTTTTAGATTAGATTAGTGTTTTTTATGGGCAGCAAAAGATCTGATTGCCCTTTTAAGGGCAATGCTCCTTTAGGGACAATGGGTAGCTTAGGTTTTTTTAGACTTAGGTTTTTTTATTTTGGCGGGTTGGTTGTGTGGGGGGTTTTACTGTTAGGGGGTACTTTGTAATTTTTTTAGGTAAAAGAGCTGATTGCTTCAGGGCAATACCCTACAAAAGGCCCCTTTAAGGGCTATTGGTAGTTTATTGTTAGATTAGGGGGTGTTTTTATTTTGAGGTGGCTTTTTTGTTTTTATAAGGGGTATTAGATTAGGTTTAATTTTTATTATTTTGGATAATTGCGTTTATTATTTTTTGTAATCTTAGATTTTTTTTATTTTTCGTAATTTTAGTGTTTTTTTTTGTAATTTTTTTTTATTTTTTCATAGTGTTAGGATTTTTTAATTTTGTAACTTTTTTATTTTTGGTTTATTTTTAAATAGTTATGTTAGGTTTATTTATAGTTTAAGCTTAGTTTTTTTTATTTCACAGGTAAGTTTTTATTTATTTTAAGATAGTTATAAAGTAACTTTAATTTAAAGTTAGGGGATGTTAGGTTTAAGGGTTAACAGTTTAATTTAATGTGTCGCGATGTGGGGGGCTGGCAGTTTAGGGGTTAATATGTGGTTTTGTTTAGTAGTTGCGATGTGGAGGGCCGGCGGTTTAGGGGTTAATAAGTTTATTTAGGTGTTAGCGATGCAGGTGCGGCTGTTTAGGGGTTTTTCACTTTATTTAGTGTCGGGCGGCAGATTAGGGGTTAATAGCTTTATTTAATGTTGGCGATATTGAGGGTGGCCAATTAGGGGTATTTAAACAAGGTTTATGTTAGGGTGTTAGGTTTTTACATAACTTTCTTGTACCCATAGACATCAATGGGGATTGCATTATAGCGATCGCCATTCCACAACCGCAGGTTTTAGCTTTTTTTCTAACACTTTCTCTCCATTGATGTCTATGGGGGAAAGTATGCACGTCAGGTCAGGTCAGGCCTTGGCTTTTGTGCGGTATGGAGCTTAACGCAAAATAACGCATATCACAAGAAGGTTTTTTTGTAACTTGTAATGGCAGTGCTATGGAAAGTGTGATATTGCTAAATATTTAGCGTTTATGCACCGGGTTTAGCGCATAACTTGTAATTTAGGTGATTCTTATCTATACATTAGTATCTATACATTATAACATTAGTATCTATAAATTAATATCTATACATTAGTAACATTAGTATATATACATTAGAATATATACTCTACTATCTATACATTAGTATATATAGTATATAGCAAGCGCACGAAACATGTCTGCAGGAGGATCAGTTCACTAACCTGACTGTTCTGAGTCACTGCTGGCTTCTCTACAGGACTTTGCATTTGGTCCTTATTTTTTACTTTTTAACGTTTTCTAATAAATTTGGTTTTTATTAAACCTCCTGCCTGGGCTAATTTCAGTTTGATCTATCCTTGGGCTCATCGAGCGCAACTTCCTCTTTGACTTTCTCCATTTGTTTGTTTGCGTGTGTAGCAGACACGCTTGGAGTTGCAGCCAATGAAAAGGTTTTCTACAGGGGGTGTGTCCCCCGCCCACTCTCCATAGTGCCGGTTACTCGAGACTGAGAGGACGCTCAGGGAGAGTGCAACTTACAGCAAAATTCTTCTGAATTAGTATAAATACATGAGTATCTATACATAAGTATCTATACATTAGTATCTATAAATTAGTATCTATATATTAGTAACATTAGTATCTATATATTAGTATCTATAAATTAGTAGTATATATATATTAGTAGCATTAGTATCTATACCTTAGAATATATACATTAGTATCTATACATTAGTATATATGCATTAGTAACAGTATCTATACATTACTATTTATGTATAGGAACATTAGTATCTCTAAAATAATATCTATACATTAGTAACATTAATATCTATACATTAGAATCTATACATTAGCTACTATACATTAGTAAAACTAGCATCTATACAATAGAATCTATACATTAGTAAAATTAGTATCTATACATTAGTAACTTTAGTATCTATACATTAGTAACATTAGTATATATACATATTATCTATTCATTAGTACCAATAAATTAGTATATATAGATTATTATCTATACATTAGTATATATACATTAGTATCTATTCATTAGTATCTATACATTAGTAAAATTAGTATCTATACCTTAGAATGTATACATTAGTATCTATACATTAGTATATATACATTAGTAACATTAGTATCTATACATTAGTATTTATGTATTATTTAGGAACATTAGTATCTATAAATTAATATATATACATTAGTAACATTAGTATCTATACATTAGAATCTATACATTAGTTACTATACATTAGTAAAATTAGCATCTATACAACAGAATCTATACATTAGTAACATTAGTAATCTATACATTAGTAACTTTAGTATCTATACATTGGTATCTATACATTAGTAACATTAGTATATATACATATTATCTATTCATTTGTATCATTAAATTTGTATATATATATTATTATCTATACATTAGTATCTATACAGTACATTAGTATCTATACAATAATGACATTAGTATTGATACATTAGTATCTATACAGTAGTATCTATACATTAGTAACATTAGTATCTATACATTATTATCTATATATTAGTAACAATAATATCTATACATTAGTAACATTAGTAGCTATACATTCGTATCTATACATTAGTAACATAAGTATCTATACATTAGTAACATAAAAATCTATACATTAGTAACATAAGTATCTATACATTAGTATCTATACATTAGTAACATTAGTATCTATACATTAGTATGCATTCATTAGTATCTATACATTAGTATGTATTCATTAGTATCTATACATTCGTATCTATAATTTAGTAACATTAATATCTATACAATATTATAAATTAGTCTATACATTATTATCTATATATTAGTAACAATAATATCTATACATTAGTAACATTAGTAGCTATACATTAGTACAGTATCTATACATTAGTAACATAAGTATCTATACATTAGTATCTATACATTAGTAACATTAGTATTTACGTATTAGTAAATTTAGTATCTATACATTAGTATCTATACATTAGTAACATTAGTAGCTATACATTAGTATCTATACATTAGTAACATAAGTATCTATACATTAGTAACATTAGTAGCTATACATTAGTATCTATACATTAGTAACATAAGTATCTATACATTAGTAACATAAGTATCTATGCATTAGTATCTATACATTAGTTACATTAGTATCTATATATTAGTAATATTAGTATGTATACATTAGTATCTATACATTAGTATCTATATATTAGTAACATTAGTATCTATACATTAGTAACATTAGTAGCTATACATTAGTAACAGACACCTAGATAACAAGTTTTGCATTTGTGCTTTAACGCTGAAAAAAATGTCCATTTCAGTGTTAAAGCAGCAACGCATCCATTATGAGTCTTGTCGGTATAGCTGTACCGCAAGCATTTTAGCCTGTAATGCAACGTCAGTCCCGCACTCAAAAAAATGACGTTTTTGCATGGGATTTCCATAGCGCTGCCATTACAAGTTTTGCAGTGAGGCTAAAAAGCTTGCGTTACAGCCTATACCAACACGATTCATTCTGCAATCTGAGACCAGTAGATATGAGTTTTATGCAACAAAATGTCACATAAAACTCATAACTAAAATGTTACAAAGTACACTAACACCCATAAACTACCTATTAACCCCTAAACCGAGGCCCTCCCGCATTGCAAATAAAATATTAATCTTTTTTAACCCCTAATCTGCCGTTCCTGACATCACCGCCACTAATAAAATTTATTAATCTCTATTCCGCCACTCCCCGACATTGTCACCACTATAATAAAGTTATTAACCCCTATTCCTCCGTACCCCAACATCGCCCACACTATAATAAAGATATTAACCCCTATTCCGCCGCTCCCCGACATCACCACCACTAAATAAAGTTATTAACCGCTAAACCTCTGGCCTCCCACATCACTGCCACTAAATAAACCTATTAACCCCTAAACCGCCAGTCCCCCACATCACAAAAAACTAAATTAAACTATTAACCCTTAAACCTAACAACACCCTAACTTTAAATTAATATTACAAAATCCCTATCTTAAAATAAATAAAAACTTACCTGGGAAATTAAAAAAACCTAAGTTTAAACTATACATTAAACTAACTTCACTATAATACTAAAATTAAAATAACTATCAATTAAATAAATTAATATACTCATTACAAAAAACTAACACTACAAAAAAAATTAAATCTACAATTACAAAAAATAAAAAAATACTAAATTACAAAACATAAAACAATACTTAAGTACTAAAAATAACAAACACTAAATTACGAAAAATAACAAACGAAATTATCCAAAATAAAAACAATTACACCTAATCTAAAAGCCCTATAAAAATAAAAAAAGCCCCCCAAAATAAACCTCCCCAGCCTACAATAAACTACCAATAACCCTTAAAAGGGCCTTTTGTAGGGCATTGTCCTAAAGATATCAGTTCTTTTCCCTGAAAAAAATACAAAGACCCCCACACAGTAAAACCCACCACCCAACCAACCCCCCAAAATAAAAAAACTCTAAAAAAAAAAAAACTAAGCTACCCATTGCCCTGAAAAGGGCATTTGTATGGGCATTGCCCTTAAAAGGGCATTCAGCTCTTTTTCTTGCCCTGAAAAGGCATTCAGCTCTTTTAAGAAAGGCCCAAACCCTAATCTAAAAAAAAAAACACCCAAAAAAAGTTTTAAAAAAACCTAACACTAACCCCCGATGATCCACTTACAGTTTCTGAAGTCCAGACATCCAGGTGGCGAAGTCTTCATCCAGGCGGCGTCTTCTATCTTCAACATATCAAGGGAGGTGCATCATGAAATGTGAGTACTTTGATTACTACATACACCATACAATACATTTTGTCCATACAATACCAGGCCATATTGGTGTTCTGTATCTGCTTGTACTCTCCACTGATTGCCGACTAATCATTGGAGGTCAGTCTGTTGGGTGACTGCTATTGATCCCATTAGCATCTATACATTAGTAACATAAGTATTTAATACATTAGTATCTATACATTAGTAACATTAGTATCTATATATTACTAACATTAGTATCTATACATTACTAACATTAGCATCTATACATTAGTAACATAAGTATCTATATGTTAGTAACATAAGTATCTATACATTAGCATCTATACATTCATAACATTAGCATCTATACATTAGTAACATGCGTATCTATACATTAGCATCTATACATCACTAACATTAGCATCTATACATTACTAACATTCGGCTACATTACGAGTTTTGCGTTATGAGTCTAACGCTGCTTTTTCACTACCGCTGCTATTATGATTCTTGTAGGTACAGCTGTATCGCACACTTTTTTGGCCGTCACGCAACGTAACTACTGCACCTGTCAAAAAGTCCTTTTTCAATGGGACTTCCATTGCGCCGGTATTACGAGTTTGCCTGGCAGGTCAAAAAGTGAGCGGTACAGCCTATAACTACAAGATCTGTACCATCACCTGAAAATCAGTAGTTATGGGTTTTACGTTACAAAGTTGTACCATAAAACTCATAACTAAAGTGTTACAAAGTACACTAACACCCATAAACTACCTATTACTCCTAATCTAATAGCCCTATCAAAATAAAAAAGCCCCCCAAAATAATAAGACCCCTAGTCTACACTAAACTGCCAATAGCCCTTAAAAGGGCCTTTTGCGGGGCATTGCCTCCAAGAAATAAGCTCTTTTACCTGTAAAAGAAAAAATACAAACAACCCTCAACAGTAAAACCCACCACCCACACAACCAACCCCCCCCCCAATAAAAACCTATCTAAAAAACCTAAGCTCCCCATTGCCCTGAAAAGGGCATTTGGATGGGCATTGCCCTTAAAAGGGCATTTAGCTCTTTTACGGTGCCCAAAGTCCATAATCTAAAAATAAAACCCACCCAATAAACCCTTAAAAAACCTAACACTAACCCCCGAAGATCCACTTACAGTTTTTGAAGACCGGACATCCATCCTCATCCAGCCGGGAGCAGTCTTCATCCAAGCGGCAAGAAGTCCTCAACGAAGCCGGGAGAAGTCTTTATCCAAGCGGCAAGAAGTCGTCCTCTAGATGGGCAGAAGTCTTCATCCAGATGGCATCTTCTATCTTCATCCTTCCGATACGGAGCGGCTCCATCTTCAAGACATCCGGCATGGAGCATCCTCTTCATATGGTCCCAGCCTGTACACTGAAGGTTCCCTTTAAGGGACGTCATCCAAGATGGCGTCCCTTGAATTTCAATTGACTGATAGAATTCAGCCAATAGGAATGCAAGGAACACCATTTTGAAAAGGCTCCCTTGCATTGAAGATTCAGTGTACGGCTGTGACCGTATGAAGAGGATGCTCTGTGCCGGATGTCTTGAAGATGGAGCAGCTCTGTGTCATTAGGATGAAGATAGAAGATGCCGTCTGGATGAAGACTTCTGCCCGCTTGGATGAAGACTTCTCCCGGCTTTGTTGAGGGCTTCTTGCCACTTGGATGAAGACTTCTCCCGGCTGGATGAGGATGGATGTCCGGTCTTCAAAAACTGTAAGTGGATCTTTGGGGGTTAGTGTTAGGTTTTTTTAAGGGTTTATTGGATGGGTTTTATTTTTAGATTAGGCTCTTTGGGCACCTTTTAAAGAGCTAAATGCCCTTTTAAGGGCTAAATGCCCATCCAAATACCCTTTCAGGACAATGGGGGGCTTATCAACCAATAGGATTGAAGTTCAATCCTATTGGCTGATCTATTCAGACAATAGGGTTGAGCTCGCATTCTATTGGAATTCTATCAGCCAATCGGAATTGAAGGAACGCCATCTTGAATGATGTCACTTAAAGGAACCTTCATTCTTCAGATGTCGTTGAAAAAAGAGGATGCTTCGCGTCGGATGTCTTGAAGATGGACCTGCTCCGCGCCGGATGGATGAAGACTTCTGCCTGTCCGGAGGACCACTTCTGCCCGTCTGGAGGACCACTACTGCCAGCTTCGTTGAGGACTTCGGCCCAGTTGGGTGAAGACTTCTCAAGGTAGGGTGATTTTCAAGGGGTTAGTGTTTGTTTGTTTTTAAGGGGGGATTGGGTGGGTTTTAGAGTAGGGTTGGTTGTGTGGGTGGTGGGTTTTAATGTTGGGGGGGTTGTAATTTTTTTTTTACAGGTAAAAAGCTGATTACTTTGGGGCAATGCCCCGCAAAGCGCCCTTTTAAGGGCTATTTGTAATTTAGTGTAGGGTAGGGCTTTTTTTATTTTGGGGGACCTTTTTATTTTGTTAGGTGGATTAGAGTAGGTGTAATTAGTTTAAAAATATTGTACTTTGTTTATTATTTTCTGTAATTTAGTGTTTGTTTGTTTTTGTACTTTAGATAAAAAAATGTAATTGTATTTAATTTTATTTAGTTAAGGGAATTTATTTAATTATAGTGTAGTGTTAGGTGTAATTGTAACTTAGGTTAGGTTTTATTTTACAGGTATATTTTTATTTATTTTAACTAGGAAGTTATTTTAATAGTTAATAACTAATAACTATTCTACCTAGTTAAAATAAATACAAAGTTGCCTGTAAAATAAATATAAACCCTAAGATAGCTACAATGTAACTATTAGTTATATTGTAGCTATTTTAGGGTTTATTTTACAGGTAAGTATTTAGTTTTAAATAGGAATAATTTATTTAATGATAGTAATATTTATTTAGATTTATTTAAATTATATTTAAGTTAGGGGGTGTTAGGGTTAGGGTTAGACTTAGGTTTAGTGGTTAATAAATTTAATATAGTGGCGGCGACGTTGGGGGCAGCAGATTAGGAGTTAATAAATGTAGGTAGGTGGCGGCGGTGTAGGGGGGCAGATTAGGGGTTAATAAATATAATGTAGGTGGCGGCGGTGTAGGGGGCGGCAGATTAGGGGTTAATAAGTATAATGTAGGTGGCGGTGGGCTCCGGGAACAGTGGTTTAGGGGTTAATACGTTTATTTAGTTCCGGCGGGGGGCCGGGAGCAGTGGTTTAGGGGTTAATAAGTTTATTTTGTTGCGGCGGAGTCCGGAAGCGGTGGTTTCGGGGGTAAACAGTATAGTATAGTGTGGGTGTTTAGTGACAGGGTACCAAGAAAGCTGTAAAAAAGCAGATCAGCGAGATCAATGACTGTTAGTTAACAACAGTCCACTGCTCATCGCACCGTACTTGGTGCGCGGCTTCTTGACAACTTTTTTTATAATTTTGGAGAACGTATTCAGGTCTGCGGCAGCGATCTTAGGCGAGCGTATTTGTGCCGTCGAATGCAAGTCTTTGAGTCACTTGAGCAATTAGTTAAGGAACCAACTCGTAAGGAAGCTATATTAGATCTAATACTTACAAACAGTGATACAGTTTCAGATGTGTCTGTAGGTGAGAACTTAGGATCCAGTGATCATCAATCTGTTTGGTTTAGTATTCATGTGCAGGAACTGTCCACCCAGACGAAAACAAAAGTTTTAGACTTTAGGAAGGCAGATTTTTCATTAATGGGAGAATACCTAAAAATCTATTTGAAAGAGAAAACTCTTATTACAGGGGTTCAAGAACAGTGGGATTTTGTGAAAGGTGCCATTTTAGATGCAACTGCACACTGTATTAGACATGTCTGTAAAAGTAAAAGAAAGCGGAAACCAATTTGGTTTTCCAAAGAAGTAGCACATGCTGTAAAGACAAAAAAGATAGCTTATAAAAATTACAGACACACACAAGCAGATGATGATATGAAAATATGGAGACTCCAACAAAAAAAGACTAAGCAGTTAATTAGGAAGGTTTAAAGCTCATGCAGAAGAGAAAATAGCACAGTCAGTAAAACGGGGGAACAAAACATTCTTTAGATATATCAGTGAAAGAAGAAAAAATAAGGTAGGAATAGTAAAATTGAAATCAGTTGATGGTAGAATAATAGGCGATAAGCAGATTGCAGACTGTCTCAATGATTACTTCTGTTCTGTTTTCACAAAAGATTGTAAAGATAGCTTAACAGTAATCTTTTTACAGAGGCTGAGGTTTTGTTAGCATTATCAAAAATAAATGTTAAAAAGGCAGTGGGTCCTGATAATATTCATCCAAGGGTTTTAAAAGAACTTTGATCAGTGCTAACTGCCCCATTAACTGATCTGTTTAATCAATCACTATTAACAGGAGCTGTCCCAGATGATTGGAGAATAGCAAATGTAATACCTCTTCATAAAAAGGGCAGTAGAGAAGAATCTGGTAACTACAGGCCAGTTAGTTTAACTTCAGTAGTAGGAAAATTAATGGAAAGCCTCTTAAAAGAAAGAATTATGACTTACATAAAGACAAACAATTTAGAGGACCAAAATCAGCATGGTTTTACTTCAGGGAGATCATGTCAGACTAATCAAATTGACTTCTTTGATTATGTAACAAAAGTATTAGACAAGGGTGGAGCAGTTGATGTAGCATTTCTAGATTTCAGCAAAGCATTTGACACCATCCCACACAATAAACTAATTCACAAACTGTATCTCCTTGGTCTAGATTTAAAAATTGTTAACTTGGTGGAATGCTGGTTTAAGGACAGAAAACCAAGTGTCTTAGTAAATGGAGTTCATTCAGCATAGGGGGCTGTTACTAGTGGTGTTCCTCAGGGGTCAGTTCTGGTGCCTGTTTTGTTTAACGTATTTATCTGTGATATCAGCAAAGGGCTACAGGGGAAAGTATGTCTGTTTGCAGATGATACAAAAATTTGTAAAAGAATGGATGTTCCCGGGGGGGGGGGGGGGTTGGGGTGGACAAAATCAGAAGTGATATACAACAATTGGAGGATTGGACAAACAACTGGAATCTGAAGTTTAACACAGCAAAGTGTAAACTAATGCATTTAGGGAAGAAAAATCCAAATGTTAATTACAGACTCAATGACACTTTACTAACTGTTACAGATAAGGAACAGGACTTGGGAATTATTATTTCAGGCGATTTAAAACTTAGTAAACGATGTAGTAATGCAGCGTGTAAGGCTAGCAGAATGCTTGGATGTATAGGTAGAGGTATTTACAGCAGAAATATTAAGGTTCTTATGCCACTTTATAGAGCATTAGTTAGGCCTCATCTTGAGTATTGTGTGCAGTTCTGGAAACCATATCTTCACAAGGATATTAACAAACTTGAATCTGTGCAAAGGAGGGCTACCAAAATGGTACATGGTCTAAAAAATAAAACTTACCAGGAGAGGTTCAATGACCTAAATATGTATAGCTTAGAGGAGAGAAGGGAAATAGGTGATATTATAGCAACTTTCAAGTACGTTAAAGGGCTTAGTAAAACTGAGGCTTTGGGTATTTTACATAAAATGGAAAATTCAAGAACAAGGGGTCATGATCTCAAGCTAAAGGGTAGTAGATTCAGGAGTAAGTTGAGGAAGCACTTCTTTACAGAAAGAGTGATTGATTTATGGAATAAACTTACTCAAGAGGTAGTAGCGACAAACACTGTGGGGGACTTTAAAAATGCATGGGACAAGCATAAGGCTATCCTACAAACTAGATAAGTTTATACTGTTAGGTAATATCGGGCAGACTTGCTGGGCCTATGGCTCTTATCTGCTGTCAATATCTATGTTTCTATGTTTAACATTTTATTATCCCTCTGCCCCTCCATCTTGCTTGTTTTTTGTAAACTTTCTTGCTTACATAGCTGTTCTATAACCAGTATTTAAATAATTACATTTACAGTATAGTTGTGGATACAACAGAAAAAAGCAGCTATTTTAAATGACAAAATGAGAAGTAGCGGAGAGGTAAGTGGGCTCAAATAAACAAGTCTTCACAGCAAGTGCTCCAAAGAAGGGTTTGATGCTTAGTATATGGAGCCCATTGCATTTATCTATGAAATGTTGCAATACAGTTCTGTGCGGTTATAAGCCATGGATCGCTTTATGTAAATAGTGTAAATAGTAATGATCAGTTCCTTTTTATGCGGTTTGACACCAGTTGGAAAACACAGTTTTGTTTTAAAGCTGTAAAAATAAGCTAACGCTGCAATAAAGAGGGGGTGGTCTTAGTAACCAATGGCAGTATAAAGGCCGATACACACCCCCTAAGAAACACATCTGATGAGGCCCCGATACTCAGCCCTATGTGGGAGGGGAGAAACGCGTCATGATTGAGTAAGCAGGTGAACAGCTGAGAACAGAGCCAGCGGCATTCGGATTCAAAGAGAAACGCTGAAGAGTACATGGCGGTAAGCAAGTGAAGTAGCCAACTGCAGCAATAAAGACTCTCACATCGACTCAATTGCAAAACAGGTACTGAGAACATTATCTTTTGTTTTGGCTTGGAAGTCTTGCGGCTGACAGCCGGGTCTGTTCCGCCAGGGTACATTGTGCGTTTGCCTTTTGAGAGACCGTATGTGAATCACTCACGAATTTTTATCACAGTATGAAGTAACAAGTATGAACTTTGTAATCAAGCTGTCACATCGTTTTGGTGTAAAGGAATCGAGTTCAGAACCAGAGCGTGTATATACACTTAAGAGCCTGGAAATTGAATACCCACTTTGTTTGTAACAGCTGCAACTTTGGGGACCCGTAAAAACATACGGACTATGATGATACAAATGTATAAGTTTTTCATCCCTCAGTCTCTAGTGCATTGCAGCCTTAAAGTTGATACATTGTATATGGTGAACGTGAGAATGACACAGGATTGATAATAATATAGTGAGCTGGCCAGCCTGTTCAAATATCTGTGTATTTTACTGTGTGTATATACCGTATTTAAGGAATAGGGTGGAGGGTAGACGTTCTGATTTTGGTTGTTTAGAGTTATATAGTAATAAAAACTCTGATTTACCAGTGCGGCCTGTGTCCCTCTTTGATTGACTGATAAAATCGTTCAATCCTTCTTTTATTTATCGCATTGTAAATTATTTGGGACAGCCAGCACGGTTTAGAGAGTGTTGGAATTTGAGAAATAATTTGTGCACCACTACATATCTTTATTTAATATAGTATCTATGAAATAAGCTGAAGTTGTCAATATCAACTTGCAGCTCACTTGTCATTCCTTATTATTCCAAGAATGTTGCACTTTATGAGAATCTCACACTTTCATAGTACTAGAAGTCACACCCACATCAAATATTTCGTTGTGACAAGGCACTAGAAAGCCATTCTTTAGTCAGAATGTGTATTAGGCGTTTCGCCAAGTCTAGTTTCTTTAATTGTGTTACGTGGCAACAAAAACAAATACAGTTATAAATAATGAAGAAGTAGTATCAGGCATGTTACACTGCTTACACAGAAACTATGAAAAAGTTCAATAAATATAAGAAACAGAAAGCAAAAACGTGGTGCAGAGAAATTATTAACATTTGCCAAAACAGTGCCATGCACAATTATCTATATGTCTTTTATTACAACTATTTTTGATATGAGCACCCTATATCAAAAAGTACATATAAAGCATAAAAGAGAGCAATTTAATATATATTTGTTTCAATACATAAAATATTATTTTCCCTAAAAAATCTGAATAAATGACTTGACCCATATGCACTCATTCAGTTGATATAGCACATCCTTTTGTGAAAAACAAGTGAGACGACTAAAAGAGAAATTTGTGGAAAGAGGTTATAAGGAGGAACATCTAGACCAAAAAATAGAAGAAGTACGACAGGTGGAGAGGAAAGAGTTAACCAAATACAAAGATCATAAGCAATATGAGACAGAGGATGCTATAAATGTACCATTAATAACAGAATACAGCAGCAATCGATACATCATTGAAAATATCTTTAAAAGACACTGGCACCTTCTAAAAAATGACGACATTATTGGAAATAAACTCCCCAACCAGCCAAAATTCGTTTATAGAAAGACAGGAAATCTCAAAAATAGATTAGCACCAAGTCTACCCAAGAAGAAGAAGACCAATACACATGATGCAATGGGGAGACCAGTAAAGGGATTTTTTCCATGCCCCACCTGCAAAGCATGCAGAAGAGGGGTAAAGACTAAAAAATTCAAGTCCAATCAGACTGGAGAAGAATTTACTATCAAAGATCTGATTAGATGTCAAAATACGGGGATAATCTACCTTATGGAATGCTCATGTGGGCTTCAATACATCGGCCAAACCTCTAGAAGCCTCAGAGATAGGCTCAGAGAGCACATACTGTTGATCGAAAAACAAAATAAAGAAACAACACTTTATAAACATTTTGCCACGAAGCACAATGGTAGAATACAAGACATGAAATTTATAGGTATACAAAAAGTTGCCAAGAACTGGAGAGGGGGTAATTTTGAAAAGAGCCTCTTAAAAGCAGAATCCAAATGGATCTTCTTATTAGACTGCTTACACCAGAAAGGTCTGAATAATAGGGAGGATCTTACCTACCTCTTCAATTTATGATATGTATCTGCCAATGTCCTCATAGGACAGTATAAAATTCCTCTCCAAAGACTTTTTAAAAAAACAAAAAGACCTTTGAATCATCTGGGCTATTGAACAACTAGTCTATATAAAGACACAAGCTAGACTTATAAGATAGTGCTGTATCATTTAGAATTCTATAAACCAGCTGTTTTAAAGCTTCTGGGTTATTACACAATTTAGCCTTTATAAAGACCTAAATTTATAGAAGGTCCGGTATCGTATATATCCAATCCAAAGTCTCATTATATAGGCATTGTAGCCCTCCACCCAAATATATAGAAGTTCATCCATTTTTACTCATTAATTGCGTATCATTTTTTGTCTGCTTAAGGTTACCCTTCACCCTACCACATATTTGTTTACCATCTTCTGTTTGATCTTCTGATCACCATTAAAATCTAAGCTCCACAATACTATATAATTGTGGGTTAGAATGATTTAAAAGTAGGTTTTGCAGATTCAATCTTCAAAGCAATTAGTGTGGACATCTATACAGTTATCCTATTAACATAAGAAGAAGGCTTTTTCCTCTATTTTCCTCTATTGTTCTAGTTCTCAACTATTAAACAGCAAATGTAGACTGTTTCCTATTTATATACCCTTTTATATATATACCCTTAATTACATTCATGAGCATACACTTGAATGTTTCTTTCTCTGACATAGAAATTTATACACTGGACTTGTCCAGCTATCACTAGTTTCCTTATTCAATTACTATGATGGCGTTGTAATCTAATATATTTATGCGACCAGAATCAGGTACATATCCCTTTTATTTCTCGCTAAATATGAGATACCATGTCCTGGTTTTATCTATATCTTTATATACATATAACTAATTTTACATATCAGATAGATGGACAACTAAGTCCAAATTGTTTCTATTGGGACTTTGTATTCTCTATGCTCAAATTTTGGAGCAAACGAGATATATATATATATATATATATATATAAATACATTCTAGGACTTTTTTAATAACTAAGCAGTTTGCCCTCTGTAAATAATTCATCACATGTTAATTTCTTCCTCCTCTCACTATGATTCTGATCTTTTATAAAATAAATTAAAATAACTTTATTTCTTATAAATATGTGAGATCTTACCATCTGAGCATGGCTCAATGACATTGAAGGATCCATAAAAGTATATACAACTTCTCTTCTCTTTATGAAATGTCAAACATATCTCAAAATATTTTAACAATATGTTAACACATATTATAATATTTAAGATCACTTAATCCACTACCAGTGTATCTTAAACACACTTTGACAATATGTTAACACATATTATAATATTGGAGATCATTCAATCCATCTACTAGTATAATGATGGATATATAAAATATGGCTATAGAAAGAAAATATTATCTGACCCCTTTGGACTTAAGAGAAATAGATAACAAAACCGTTATTTAATTTCCAAAAATACTTGCCGTTATTGTTTTTATTGTTTCCTTTGTCCCACTGACATAAAATATGTGTTAGTTTTTTGTAAATCTCAATGTTTGTGATTACATAGCCTTTATCTATCGTTATAACGTTTGGGGGCCAATAGTGCCTTGACACTTATCCCCTTTAGCGACACATTGGTGGGCATTGTTCTGACATCTTTATCCCCAGGGCTCTCTAAGGATTTAATATACTAGATGGGAGGCGTAACTGACAGCCGCATATATTAGCATTGTACAGCATGCTAATGTTGCTAGCGGCCTGTCTATGTAATATCGCCGGACCGGAAATGACGTCAACGGTTACGTCACTACCGGGTAGCTCCGATATTGGGCTTGAAACTGGTAAGCCAAAACAAAGATACCGGCAATTGAGAAAGAAACAACTGGATAAATCTAAGGCCATATACATGCCTTTTGAATTACCTATATATTTAGATATGTATAAAATTAATCCGGGAAAATTTATATACTTCCGGTTTGCCATATGGGGGAATCTTTTAGATGTTACACAGGAAGTGATGCTACACTTTATGGGGGAATCTTTTAGATGTTACACAGGAAGTGGAGGGGAATCTTTTAGATGTTACACAGGAAGTGATACTACACTTTATGGGGGAATCTTTTAGATGTTACACAGGAAGTGGAGGGGAATCTTTTAGATGTTACACAGGAAGTGATGCTACACTTTATGGGGGAATCTTTTAGATGTTACACAGGAAGTGGAGGGGAATCTTTTAGATGTTACACAGGAAGTGATGCTACACTTTATGGGGGAATCTTTTAGATGTTACACAGGAAGTGGAGGGATTTGGCGCACAAACAATACAATTAATCAATTAAACTACCATATAGGCTACTTCTAAACTGTATATAAGGCCAGCTGCCATTACCAATATTCTAGTCTTGAGAAAGGCCCTTTTTTGAGGGCAGAAACGCGTTGACATATTGGTAAGCATTACTTTAATCTTTACTTCATTCTCATATTGGATACACTATGTTGTGAATTTCTTTTTTTTACAGGGACACTTTTTAGGATACCATAGGAGCAGCTGACAGGTGCTAGGATCCATTCAGCTACTTCAGCAACCACACTCAGGAATTTGGATCTGTCAAAGTAACTAACATTGGAAGGAATCAATTTCCTCACTTTCACCTTGCTTTTCATCACCCATTTTTTCCATTTTTTAGTTTTGATTGACTTATTTTTGTTCTTCACTAACATTTGTTGATCAACTTTTTGAACACTTTTTTGGATTATATTTTATATTTTATTATTTTTTATTTTTTATGTTATTGCATATTGTGTATTTTATTTTTTATGTTATTGCATATTGTGTATTTTATTTAATTATATCTTAACCTCACTGGATTAAGTAGCTAGCATTTTTATATCCATTTGCACTCACTCACTATTTGATTGTATCTATACAATTATTTTGCTACCCCCTTTTTTTTGCACTGCAGTGCATTTTTCTATTTTTTGGAACACTATTTTTGTAACACTAATTTTGAACACTATTGTTTGTATTATTGTTTATTAGTTTTTTGCTTGATGCACTTGCTACAGTTGTACTTAGGCTAATTCTGTTTTATCAGTATACACTCTTATTCTGGTGTACCACTCACACTGATCACCTGTTATTACCTCTGTTTTTATTGTAATTATCAGCTTTGGCCCTTTGAGCCGCTTCTGTAAGATATTCCTGTATTTGTAATTTTATTTATATGTGCTTTTTACATTTTTTATATATAGTCTTTTATTACTGATGCTTTTTAACATGGTTCATTAAATAATCTTCTTTTATCTCTCTGTGAGTATATTTATCCCTTGGCCTCTTGTTGGCGCTGTATTCACTTCTTACTACTCATAGCACATCCTTTTAATAGATGTGGCATTAAAAAAAAATAAGTACCATTTTCTCTTGGTATTCTTTGTAACAACGTAGCTCTTGTCCATGAGTGCATACTGAGGTAGGGTCTGGAGCATGCTGCATATATCTAGAGGGCCAACTGTCTCTCCAATGCTGTTTGTAGCAATGTTATACAATTGCAAAAACTAGTGCAGATGGCTGCACACTGGCCGCCTTTTGGCCATCCTTGTTATATAGTCTATTTGGTTATGGAAAAATCTTAATTTTCTGTGAGTTTCAATCTAAATTTAAACATTACCCTTTTTCAGCAAAAATATAGTTTTTGCTGTTTCATGCGATGTATGTAAAGCAAAGCCAATGCACTTTCTCTGATTATCTAAACCTCACTTGTAGCCCTAATTCTATGTGACACCCAGTAGGCAGGTGCTGTGAAACATTAGCTTGCCCAGACACCCTTGGTGAGAATCACTGATTTCTTGAAGCTTTCTGGGATGTGGATGGTTAAAACAGCTTGAGGGTGGGGCCAAAAAGACTGAGTTCATGGTTGTGGGTATGTCCGTGTAGATTGTGGGCGTGTCTGGGTGAGACATGGGAGTGGCCCTTAAACCCAGAATAATGAGCAGCAGAGGGAGGGTATAAGGTCAGGCCACCCAACCTGTGACATTACCACAGGATGCAAGATGGTTGGGAGGTATGGATGTATTTAGAATCGATATTTGATGAAAAAAGGGAGTATTTTATAATTAATTTTCATATTCTTATCTAGAGTTCTCTGCCACAGTGGAAACCACTGATGTTTATGTTTTATGTGGAGAAATTTACAGATGGGCTATAAATCTTTTGTGTGTCATTCAAAGTGAAAAAAAAATATCATACTTACAACAGTTATAGGGGCATAAGACTTTTATTTAACAGGTGCTTAATATATTACCAAAATAAGCACTGCATTACAAACAAGATATTATAAAATTGAATAGTGTATATCGACAGCCAAAATCCCACCTATAAAGATTGCCAAATTGTGACTTTGCCGTCTAGTTCTGTAGGTACATACCACTTGAAAGCTTTAGTTACTTTAGTAACGGGTGGCTAATTAGGGTTCAGATATGTAAGGAGAAGATTAATAGGTGTCTTATTGAGTATGTAACCAGCAGTGGGTCAGGAAAATATGTAAAAAAAATTGTGTCATTGTTCCAGCATTATCTGGTTAAAGGGACATTGTACACTAGATATTTCTTTGCATAAAAGTGTAAAAGTGTTGTAGATGATCCATTGATATAGCCCATCTGGGGATGTTTTTGTAAAAATGTATAGTTTTGCTTATTTTTAAATGACATTGTGCTGATTTTTAGACTCCTAACCAAGCCCCAATGGTTTAAATGTATACTGATTTCTACAGACTTCACATTGCTTCTGTTTGTAGAATGGGTCTTTTCATATGCGGGGGGGGTGTCTGCTTTCAACCCATTTTCAGTGGGTGTTTGAGACTAATCTCATCAACAGTGCTAAACTGAGAGCTTCTAAGTAAGTTTCTAAAAAAAAAATATACTGGATTTTTAGATCAGTATCTATGCATAATATATTTTTTATAGTAGTGTCTATTACATGCAGTTAAATTAAAATTGATGTATACTGTCCCTTTAAGCAACAAAACTTTGCAGAACTGAAGATATCAAGCACACAGAGTCTCAGTTAGCCCGATCAATGACATTGGCTTTATAATTCATAACTAGCAGTATGATGATCTGTAGCTCATGTGGAAGCAAGCATTTGTGAGAACGAGGAAGAAAAAAACTAAACTGTATGTGAAAAAAGTATGTTATGATTACAGTGTATCTCTATGTGTAGGCTGTGTGCCCAGCACAGATATATGTTGCTTTACCACAATAGAATGAATCATGATGTAAAGAATTCTGATCTAATTCTGAAATATTAACCCCATCCTGCCACAATCTCCTTTTGCTGTGAATAATTAGGGACAGCTAAGATACTAAACTGATCACGCAATCACATGTTCTCATCAAATTCTGAAATATTAACCCCATCCTGCCACAATCTCATTTGCTGTGAATAATTAGGGACAGCTAAGATACTAAACTGATCATGCAATCACATGTTCTCATCAAATTCTGAAATATTAACCCCATCCTGCCACAATCTAATTTGCTGTTACTAATTAGGGGCATGGATAAATAAGATACTAAACTGATCATGCAATCACAGAGCAGGAGGATGTTGCAGGATCAGTTTCCTGATGTACTGTATATCCTCCAGTCTCACTGGGGCAAAATAAATTATTGAATGTGTGTTGCAAAGTTGTTTTTTCACTATGCATAATTTAACTTTTTACAAAGCTCTGCATTATTCTTTAGTAACGTTTTACAAGAACCGAAACCTTAGTGCTTGCAATATGTTCAGGTCAATCTAAGAGTGAAATGTAATGATATAAAGCTAACTTGCTAGTTAGCAAGTTTAACAGGAAACCCCAAAATGTTCTTTTGTAATTTGGTTAGAGCAGACAATTTAATCAACTTTCCAATTTACTTATATTATCAAATTTGCTTCATTATCTTGTTATCCTTGTTATTTGCTGAAGGAACATTGGCAGCTAGCTGAACACATCTAGTTAGCCAATCACAAGAGACAAATGGGTGCAGGCACCAATCAGCAGCCAGGTTCCACTACTATATGATATTGGAGTATTCTTTTCAAGAAGAGATATTAAGAAAACACAGAACATTTGAAAATAGAAGTGAATTTAAACATGTCTTAAAATCACATGCTCTATCTGAATCATGCAAGTTTATTTTCCTATCCCTTTAACTAAACGTGTTTAGCTTCACAGAGCTTGAGTCAACAAAACCTGCTCTTGAAATTCTATTGGCTGATTTGAATAGCCAATATAATTTCAGTAGCTCTTATCCTATTGGCTGATTTGAACAGCTAAAAGGATTTCAGTAGCTCTCATCCTATTGGCTGATTTGAATTTAAAAAAATCAAATCAGCCAATAGGAATGTAAGGAACACCATTTTGAAAAAGCTCCCTTGCATTGAAGATTCGACTGTGACTGTATGAAGAGGATGCTCCGCGCCGGATGTCTTAAAGGATGGACCCGCTCCGCGCCGCCGGGATGAAGATAGAAGATGCCGCCTGGATGAAGATAGAAGATGCCGCCTGGAGCCTGGATGGATAAAGACCTCGCCGCCTGGATGTCCGGACTTGAGAAACTGTAAGTGGATCGTCAGGGGTTAGTGTTAGTTTTTTTCTAACTTTTTTGGTGTTTTTTTTTTTTAGATTAGGGTTTGGGTGTTCTTAAAAGAGCTAAATGCCCTTTTCAGGGCAATGAAAAATAGCTGAATGCATGCCCATACAAATGCCATTTTCAGGGCAATGAGTAGCTTAGGTTTTTGTTAGAGTTAGGTTTTTTATTTTGGGGCATTAGTTGGATGGTGGGTTTTACTGTTGGGGGGGTCTTTGTATTTTTTTTTCAGGGAAAAGAGCTGATTTCTTTAGGGAAATGCCCTACAAAAGGCACCTTAAAGGTCTATTGGTAGTTTATTGTAGGCTAGTTTTTTTTTTTTTTTTATAGGGCTATTAGATTAGGTGTAATTGTTTTTATTTTGGATAATTTCGTTTGTTATTTTTCGTAATTTAGTATTTGTTATTTTTTTGTAATTTAGTGTTTTTATTTGTTGTGATTTAGTATTTTTTTTTTCCAAATAATTTTTATTGGTTTTCAATACAATGATAACAGTAATAGAGAAATATTGACATAATGGTGCATAATTATGTACGTACATTGCACAGGTTACACTATTTGGTGGAAAAGGAAAGTCTCCTATACAATTATAGCCATGAAACCACCAGTGTACTTGCATTAGAGTCTCTTGATAGTTCTACTCATCTTTACGTTCTAGTTGATGAGTACCTATGCATTGCAGTCGCAAGTCGGTATCTTTATTTGTACCATTGTCGCATTTAGAGATAGAACCATAACATAACAAAGAACAATATTAAACTTAATAAACCTTATAATAACATTTGTTTCCTGTAAATAGTATGGGTTACAATAATACCAGGGCCATCTGACATATGAGTATTCATGTAGTGTATACATTATTGAAGCAGAGTAGGGGCCATATTCACTCTAGTTTCATTTAGTGATCGGACAGAGAAGAAAGGTATGTGGGTTTGCTTGCTACATCGTTTGATTCTGTTTATTTTTGTAGGGAGTCCCAATAGAGTTTCATATCTAGGAACATAGATAACTGATGTCTCTTAAAATAGCCATACTGTTCTAAAGGTAGGGTCTCAGCAATTCTCGCGAGCCACTGCTGTTTCGTTGGGATATGTGCTGATTTCCAATTTAAAGCTATTAGCGCCCGAGCGCTATTCAGACAAATTTGTATCAGATTTTGTCTAATTTACACCTACAATTCGAGGGGTAGTTTAATAATGCTACGATAGGTGTTAATGCGCAATCTGAACCGACTATTTCACACAAGTATTTTTTATTTTTTGTAAATGTAGATTTTTTTTAGTAGTGTTAGGTTTTTTTAATGTGTAATTTAGTTTATTTAATTTGTAATTATTTTAATTTTAGTATAATAGTAATGTTAGTTTAATATATAGTTTAAACTTAGTTTTTTTTTAATTTCACAGGTAAGTATTTATTTTAAGATAAGTATATTGTAATTTTAATATAAAGTTAGGGGGTTGTTGGGGTTAATAGTTTAATTTAGTTTTTTGCGATGTGGGAGGCTGGTGGTTTAGGGGTTAATAGGTTTTTTTAGTGGCAGTGATGTGGGAGGCCAGAAGTTTAGGCGTTAATAACTTTATTTAGTGGCGGCGATATCGGGGAGGGGCGGAATAGGGGTTAATAAATTTGATTAGTGGCGGCGATGTCAGGAGTGGCAGATTAGGGGTTAATAAGTTTAATTTAGTGTTTGCGATGCGGGAGGGCCTCGGTTTAGGTGTTAATAAGTAGTTTATGGGTGTTAGTGTACGTTGTAACATTTTAGTTATGAGTTATGTGTAACAGTTTTGTTGTGCAAAATTCATAACTACTGGTCTCAGATTGCGGAACGGATCATGTCGGTATAGGCTGGAACGCAAGCATTTTAGCTTACCGCACAACTTGTAATGGCAGCGCTATGGAAATCACACGCAAAAACGTAATTTTTTAGAGTGTGGGACTGACGTTACAGGCTAAAATGCTTGCGGTACAGCTATACCGACAAGACTCGTAATGGCTGCGTTACGGTTTTTACACTGAAATGGCCATTTTTTCAGCGTAAAAACCGGAATGCAAAACTTGAAATCTAGGTGTAAGTGTGTTAATCATACACTGGAGGGAACCTGGGCCACAACGCTGATATTCTCTGACTTTACTGGATAACATGGGCACACTTGAGACCTGGGAAGCAGAGATACTTGATCTCCTCTAATACCACATGATAGACCTAAATAGGCAGATACGACAAGTGGTGCCTCACATAACAGCATGTTTATTGAACTCAGACTGCTCTACTCACTCATGTTACTTAAAGGGACAGTTCACCAAAAAAAAATCTCCCATTTAAATTGTTGCCAATGATCCATTTTACCTGCTGGGGTGTATTAAATTGTTTACAAGTAGCTCCTTTACCCCTATTTTGGCCTTTGAAATAGCTGATTTAGCTTATGGTTTCCAAACCTATACTGAAAGTTTCTATACTGGAGTCTCAGCTATTGAATAGCCTAAGTAAACACAGCCAGCAGAAGAAATTAAACTCACAGTGGGATGCAGGATAGTTAAGTAATAAAATGATCATTTTCCATTGTTCTGTCTGTGTATTGAGCTTTAGTTTTCCAGACAAATATAAAATAAGGAAGCATGTATGTGTACGCAAAGTGATAACATAATGAGATATGATATTATCTGAAGCTCAACCCATTGTTATAGGCTGTGGTTTAAAAGCACAAAAGCAGCTACTTCATATACACAAATAAACCTGAAAATGCAATTTCTCATACATTTTATACCCTGCAGTTGGTATAATAAGTCATAGAAAATACATTAATATAAAAATAATTTTACAGTGTACTGTGCCTTTAAGGGAGCTAAGAGAACGTAACCATGAATCAGATGAATAGGTTTTGATGACAAGTGAGAAATACACTACCAGGCAATCCCAGAACCCTCCGGTGAGTGTTGATAGAGAGAAGGTAAACATACAGTACACTCACTTCACGACCCCCTAGAACAGTCATGGGAATTGTGTTTCACGGCTCCTACCCAAACAGCAACATCCAGTGTCACGTCAACCCAAATTATAACACATTGGACTAGTCTGGAGAAGTATTTGGGCCTGCTCTGTTTAGCTCGTCTGGCCCATACTTTTCCTCTTATGTTCACCAAGATTGCTGAATTTCCACCCACTATTATGCCCCAAATGAAAATTAGCATTGGATGAAGCCAAACTTTGTTCCTGTTTAGAGACTTGCTCCTTCAGCATGTCCACATTGAAACGGCCCCATTAATGCCACTTCTGAGAGTCAGTATATTCACAAATGTATTGGATTGTATGAAGGTCATAAACCTGAGATTCTTGTTTAGTATTTGCTTGCATGTTTCATATATACTGTATATAGACTGGTAAAACCTACCTGATTGTTTCCTATTTACAGCTCAATCTCTATACTAATTTTGCGAATTTATGTAGGTTTTATAGACTAGCTTAATATTACTTACAATTTAAGATCTGTTTTGTGAAGATTGTTTAATGTTTAGGGGTCTTACACTAGTTATATTCCGGTTATATGTATGATATAAGATTTCCAGAATATTATTACTCCTCATTATGTTGGGAAGGCACACGTACAAGTATAGCAATAATACTGAGAATTTCCTTAACATTTTCCAATACATATACACATTCAACCCCAAGTTGTATAGCTTAAGAGCTAAAGCACACCTTTAAGCAATAGTTATATACAGTACTATCTTTAGTTTTGCCCCAAAACAGAGGTATTAAAGGGACAGTCAACACCAGAATTTTTGTTGTTTAAAAAGATAGATAATCCCTTTATTACCCATTCCCCAGTTTTGCAAAACCAACACAGTTATATTAATAAACTTTTTACTTCTGTGACTAACTTGTATCTAAGCATCTTCTGACCGCCCCTAATCACATGACTTTTAGTTATTATCTATTGACTTGCATTTTAGCCAATTAGTGCAGTGTCTGCCACTAGCCACGGGCATGATCACAATGCTATCTATATGGCCTACATGAGCTTGCTCTTCCCTGCTGTGAAAAGTAAATAAAATAAAGGCGGCCTTCAAGGGCTTAGAAATTATCATATGCACCTTCCTAGGTTTGCTTTCAACTAGAATACCAAGAGAACAAAGCAAAATTGTTGATAAAAGTAAAATGGAAAGTTGTTTAAAATTACATGCCATATTTGAAAAATGTAAGTTTTTTTTGGACTTGACTGTCCCTTTAAGTGTTCTGTTGTCAGCGGCCGAGACACCGGGACCAAAGACTATGATACTAGTGGCATTCAGTGTTTAAATCTAATGGTAGTTGGTTAAGTATTTATATATGTTTATAGGTTCATCTTATACATGACACTCTCTAGAGCTCTCTATACACGCTACATAATAACCTTCCTTTGGGGTACATATTTCATGTAATTTTATATACCCCCACATAGTTTGTGGCATATTTTGCTCATCTGCTATAATCTAATGACTAAGCTCAAAATACTGTACCATGACTATATTGTAACCTTGCTTCTGTTGGAATATTATATAACTTTAATAAAAATAAATATAAAAAAGGTCTAACATTACAAAAAGATAACAAATTAATTACCAAAAAAAAATAAATAATGCCTATAATACCCCAAAATAAAAAAACACCTCAAAATAAAAAAAAACCTATTCTTAAACTAAATTACATATAGCACTTAAAAGGGCCTTTTGTAGGGCATTAACCCCCCCAAAAAATGAGTGAGTACCCTCTTAAAGAATAGGATTTTTTTTTATTTTAATGGGCTGCAAAAATGCTGATTGCCCTTTAAATTTATTTTTTTTTGGGGGGGGGTTGGGGGGTGAATGTTAGAGAGGTCATTTTTTATTTGAAAAAACCTGAACTGCTTTAGGGCAAGGCCCTACAAAAGGCCCTTTTTAGGGCTATTTTTAATTTAGTTTTATAATAGTTTTTTTATTTTGGGGGGGTATTAGAATAGGCATTATTTTATTTTTTTTTGGTAATTACTTTTTTAATTTTTTTGTAATGTTAGATTTTTTTATTTTTAGTAATGTTAGTTTTTTTATTTTTAGTAATGTTAGATTTTTAAAGGTAAGATTAGGTTTTTATTTAATTTGCAGGTAATTCTTTTTTTTTAAGGTAGTTAAAATTTCTTTGGTAAAGTTTTTGCGGTAGTTTATTTTGGGTTAAGTTAGGGAGTGATAGGTTAGGGGGTTTAGATGTTAGTGTATTACTTTGCAATGTGGGTGGATGGCAGTTTAGAGGTTAATAGTATAGTTTAGATATTGCGATGTGGGGGTGGCAGTTTATTGGCTAAAAGTATAGTTTAGATATTGCAATGTGGACGGATGGCGGTTTAGGGGTTAATAGAATAGTTTAGATATTGCAATGTAGGGGGATGGTGGGATAGGGGTTAATTGTGTACATAGGTAGTTTGCAA
This sequence comes from Bombina bombina, assembly GCF_027579735.1. Lineage (NCBI taxonomy): Eukaryota > Metazoa > Chordata > Amphibia > Anura > Bombinatoridae > Bombina > Bombina bombina. The sequence continues at coordinate 221,612,892 of NC_069499.1, forward strand.
TGTGGGGGGATGGTGGTTTAGGGGTTCATAGTGATGTTTAGTAACTGTTTCATCTGGCCAAACTCTTTATGTGACCTTTCAGGTTGTGCAAAAAGTTTGAGCGTTAAATGTGATCACATTTACCTTCAACGTGTAATACAAACGCATATTAGCACTTTACGCTACCCATAAAAATATAGGGAGTGTAAATTACCACGAGTTTGTGCAAACAAATTTGCAGCAATTTTGACAGCGCGCCACTTGTAATATGGATTTGAGCGTAAAGAACACCACAACCTTGCAATCACATTTACTCTCCTAGCACTAACGATACCCCTTCAGTTGTAAAGTTAGCAACTTTAGAATATGTATCTATTGTACGCCAAATAACTATCCCAGAGAGATCAACTTTACCTTCACTTAATTAAAACATATTATTTTAATATTGATACAAATTGCTTTAAAAGGTTAAAAAACAAATATGACAAGGTGTTTGACTGAGAAGGGATCCAATGAGAATAAAAAAAATAATAATAACTTAGATTAGATGTTACAGTTTTTCTTCCTTAAAGGGACACTGAACCCAAATTTTTTATTTCGTGATTCAGATAGAGCATGCAATTTTAATCAACTTTCTCATTTATTCCTATTATCAATTTTTATTTGTTTTCTTGCTATCTTTATTTGAAAAAGAAGGCATCTAAGCTATTTTTTGATTCCGACCTCTGGACAGCACTTGTTTATTGGTCGGTTAAATTAATTCACCAATCAGCAAGAACAACCCAGGTTGTTCACCAAAAATGGTCCGGCATCTAAACTTACATTCTTGCTTTTCAAATAAAGATACCAAGAGACTGAAGAAAATTTGATAATAGGAGTATATTAGAAAGTTGCTTAAAATTGCATGCTCTATCTGAATCATGAAAGAAAAAAATTGGGTTCAGTGTCCCTTTAAAGGCTTGTGAAACCAGGTAGGTCTTGATTCTTTGTTTAAAGATGTCCATGGAGGTGGCTTCTTTCACTGTGCTGGGGTGAGTGTTACATAGAGATGGGGCCGCATGTCTAATAGATCTCAATCCCCATTTTTGGTGATCGAAGAGTGCAAGTTGGGCACAAGTAATTATGTTAAATAGCTTGGTCCCTGATCATGCAGAGCTTTGTAGGATGGCAGGCCTATCTTGAACAGTATGTTCCATTTTATTGGCAGTCAGTGCAGTAAGTAGAGGATGAGTGTCATATGGCAACATTTTGACTGGCCAGTTAGCAGCATTTCTGCAAAGTTCTCTACCAACTGAAGGCAGTGGAGTAGTTTTTCTGGGAGATCATAATAAAGTGCATTGCAGTAGTCCAAACGTGATGTCACCAAAGCATGGATGATCATGGGAAGATCTTCTGTAGGAATTAGGTGCTTCATCCTGGCTATAGTCTTTAAATTAAATAATGAGGCTGTGGCTGATGTATAATGTTTCATGGAAAGTTCACTGTCAAGCATAAAACCAACATTTCTTGGCAGATTTGTGGTTTGTGGTTTCGATCCTCTACATCCTAGACTAAAATGTTGATCTTGTTGCAGCTTAGTTATATTATCTTTACCCATCACAAGTACTTCTGTTTTGTCTTGGTTTCAACCAACTGGCATTCATCCATTGCAAGAGATCAGCAAGACATGTATTAATGGTTTATACCAGAACATTTGAGTTTGACTTGAAGGATATGTATATTTTAGACATGTGCAATTTGTTTAGGCCGAATTTCATTTTTGCCAAATTTTGGCCGATTGGGAGATTCGGATGAATCTGAATTTCCGAATCGGCACCATAACTAAAATCCAGAAAATGAATAAATCAGTTTCCGAATTTTCGGATCCATTCTTTATTCATATTCTCAATTTTTTATTGTTCATCTAAACCGCCATCCCCCACATTGCAAACACTAAATAAAACACTATATAAAGTTATTAACCCCTAAACCGCCATCCCCCACATCGCCAACACTAAATAAAGCTATTAACCTCTAAACCGCCGTCTCCTCACATTGCTAACACTAACTAAACCTATTAACCTCTAAACCGCTCCCCCCCCACATCACCAACACTAAATAAAACACTACATAAAGCTATTAACCCCTAAACCACCATCCCCTCACATAGCCAACACTAAATAAAGCTGACAAACGGAAAACCCAACAGGGTAGCCTATGTAAAAGACTAAAAACAGGATAATCACATAAAGCAAAAATCATCAAAAAATTTAAAAATTTGAATTAAAAACAAAAATACAATAGTACAATGCTAAAAAGTCAGTGCTGTGTTGCAAATCAAAGTCAAAGAGGAACATTGTGTTCAGATGGCAGAGTATGAAGACATCCTTAGTCGGCAATAAATTACACAGTAATCTGTAGTCCTCTAAGTACTGGACGGATGATGAGAGACTGCTCTGCTTAAAATGCCCGGTGTGTAGGACGATCTAGAAAGCTGAAGACAAAAAAAGAAGAGGGCGCCTCATAGTGTATTTTGGTTTGTTAGGTGTATAAACATACAGGTAGAGATATGCTCACTAGATGACGTTGCACCGTACTATGGCCCGCACTTTGCAATGGCTAGTACACTGACAGCTAGTCCTGTGGACCAGAGGGGATACTCCGGATGGTTCACCAACATGAACAGGGGTTGTCAGCAGGATCTTAAAATCAAGTACCGAACCAAGTCGGCATATAAAACAACTTCCCAAAAACTTGAATAAAAACAGTACTTTATTTTCTTTTGATACAACGCGTTTCTTGACCGATAAATGGTTGTTGCATCAGGCACATGTAAAAAATGAATACAAAAAACGCTTTATTAGCAGTTTTATATACATGTGATCAAAGGCAGGAAGTTGTCAGTTTTAAAAACACCAATGGAAATGTACGGTGTCAATCACATCTGTTTTTGTTTACCTTACATTGGAAACATTCTTAATTAATAAGTAAACGGTATATTCGCATGTAGTAATAATTGTATCAAGTTGTCACTTTAAAATCACAATGATAAAAAAAAGTCTATACAAAGTTTTGAAAATAGCAATTTTGAATGAGTACTTGCATGATTCACTAGTTTGATATACTAGCTGGACAGAAAAAAAAAAAAAAAAAAAGAATGATGAGAAATAAAAAATAATAAAATGAATCAAACCTAATGTGTATAATAGGTTCTAGATCGGTATTGTATAGTTTGAAATAAAAAAAATAAATTCTCTTTAGTCTGAATATATGAATGATTATGAAACAATTTATAGGTGTATATAGGTGTAAGATGTTGAGATGTAATAAAGTGGATGCTATCTGTCTATTAGTGTGTATGTGTATGGTTCGTGTGTGATTAATGCAATTGTATATCTGTATTGTGTAAATAAATTGAGAATGGATATCACCTCATATACTGATGTATATATATGGAGTGTTAGACTGTACTAAGATCTCTTGAAAAAAACATAGTTGGATGTATTCTCGAGTTTACATAAAAAACAAATCGTGTTCAAATAAAAATAAATTTCACAATGTCTATTATTTGATGTGTATGGTATTCTGTATTATACCATAAATTTCTATAAGTGCAATTGGCTATATCTACACATGCACATAAAGTTTAGGAAACACAAGCTGTTCAAAGAAGCAATTTTGACAATAACTATTTCTGTATATATACACAACTGGATGTATGCTTAAATCAAGTGGAATAAAAGATGAGAAATAATGAAAGAATAAAACAATAAAACGCAATAGTACGCATAGATCTGACTGTATTGGCAATTTGATATAACTGTATTTATTCATATCTGTGTGTACTGTGAAAAATAACAAAATGTGTTTGAAATGAAGAACATGATTTAGGTGGTGTCCAACAAACGAGGTCTATGTTATCCATCTATATAACCCTTATTTGAATATGGCATGTTTTGAATGTTTAGGTTTCTACTGATGTATAGTTGAAATGAGGGGACCTGATATATGTGCTAGTTTATGCACATGAATTATGAATGTGTATATTTTGGTCAAATCATGCAATGGTGTATTACTGACCCAGAGAAAAGTTCTGCATCAGATTCAGTGAAAGAGTTTATGTTGTGTCCTAAAAGCCGAAACGCGTAGAAGATAACCAGCTCCAGCATTTACTCTTTGAATAACTGGCCAGTTATAGTTTCCTTTGCTCCCAAAACCGTCCACTTGAAAGTGAAAATTTCTCAACTCACTGGACGATAGGAGCTTCTTGGCAGATCGCGGAAAAGATTTCTTTCACCTATTTACCGATACTAAGGAAGGTATGTGAGGATCGGATCCTTCGTTACACAGCTACTTCCGGTCCAGAGAAAAACGCCACTACACACTATTATTGGCGTCGCTGCAAACAGAACTATTGTAGGATCGGGTAAGAGATTCCTTTCATTTGTATGTCTATGAAGATAATATAACATACACAAGATTGTAGAAAGAATTCTTGCCCCATATGAAAAGATTTCACGCAACACATAAAAATAAATGTCAAGAGATTTATCTCAAAACTGCAAGTGAGCCCCTTTGAAACAACATTGGTTGCTCCGCTTTTAAAGGAATTGCACTTTAGCAAGAATTTGCAACATTGTTATAGAAGAAGACTCATATATACCTCACTTTCAAAACTAATATTGTAATTGATACACACTATTAGAATTGTCGGATAACAAGTCTCTATGGCTACAGTGCAACAATAGCAACATTATAGACTTTTATTAACTCTTCAGGAGATGATATATAACTTCTAGGATTGTTGTGAAGTTCAAAGATCCACGTGGGAACCTAGAGACTTTACATATATATCGAGGAACACAGTCTTTTTCAAAGAAGTTGATTGCACACAAAGTTTCAAGTGTCAGTTTTTATTACATTTTTTTTTTTTTTTTTTTGCTGCATCATTTTTAAACGTAAATTGAAACATTGTTTTTCTTATATATTTTTTATTCTCTCATATATATTTTTTAATTTTTTCAATATTTTTTCTTATTTTTTCTTATTTTTTCTTTTGTTCACTTTTTTTGAACTTTTTTAGAATTTTTTTTTCTTTTTTTGAGCCTTTTTAAGTGTCTATTGATATAATTATTATATCTTTTTTGAAGTATATTGCGCTCACTGGATTCTTAACCAGCATCTAGTAAATATACATCCATACTACAGAATCCAGCAACTAAGTCACTTATCCAGTAATTGTTGGGTTTCAATACATTATTTATTATATTGAATACATTATATACCATTATTATTGTGTTTTAATATATTTATTTTCAATAAAATATTTTATTTATTCACTTTTCCAATATTTTTGTATGGTACATTTTTTTCACAAAACACCTTTTTAATATTATTACGTTGATTTACACTATTTGATCTTATAAAATTATTCACTTTATTATTCATTTTAAGACAGCTAACCGTAGGCGCCACCTCTAACTCTTTCTGTTGTCCTGTCCAGAGAAAAGTTCTACATTATCTTGATTGGTAATATAAGTATGACTCATATTCATATGTACCATTTTTTTTAAATATTGAGTTTGTAATGATGTGTAAGTAAAATGAAGGGACTACTATGTATTGGTATATGCACATGAATTGTGAATGTGTAAGGTTGGGTAAAATCAACAAATTGTACCTATATGTTATGTGTTAGTGATGAATAGTAGTTAGAAAAATTATATGGGGGGGAAGGAAGGAGGGGAAGGGGGGGGGGGACTAAAAATGGAAAGAGAATAAGAAGGGATTAGTGGAGGGAAATGGAGAGGAATGGATGAAGCTGGGAAATGATGGTCAGAAAAGAAATCAATCAATTGAATGCTGCTAGATCAAGATTAGAGTTGAAGCCTGAAGGATAAAGAGTTTTAAGCTTAAAAATCCAAAACATTTTGCGTTGTCGCAATCTCGACTTAGTCTGTTATAATCCGATGATTTAGGAATATAGCCGATGGGTAAAAATTTGTATATGAGTGTATTACTATTGTGGTTAATTAAGCATTGATTGGGGATACTGTTTAATTTTGGCCTTTCTACAGTTTTTACAGTTTTGATAATGTTCACCCCATCTTGTGCACATCTATCTAGAGGTGCGGCCTACATATTGGAGGCTGCATATACAAACTTTCGACCGTGATATTGGATGTAAAGGTTTTCTGTCCTGACTTGATGAATTTACATTAATTACAACCATATTTCCCACATTTATATATTACTTTGAGGCCAAAAATACCAGTTTTGTTTACTTTATGGTTTTGTGTTTTGAAATTGACATGCTTTACCCTTTTGCTGGGAGCCAATTTATTTCTCAAGGTTGGCGCTCTTCTATACACCACTCTTGTTTTATCATTATCAATGGTTTTAAGTATGGGATCTCTTTGGATAATGTGCCAGTGTTTGTTAAGTATATTCTGTATTTTGTGATAATCATTGCTATATTGTGTTATGAACATGATGTCTCTACCATTAATATCTGTTTTGGATGTTTGTGTTAATGTGTGCGATGGTTTGGGATAGGCTTGAAGAATGGACATTCAATCTAACTTGACTTTAGTCAGTGCTGAATCTAATATTTGTGTTGGATAACCATTATCCAAGAATCTCTGGTATAGTACTTGGCTTTGTTCTAGGAAGTTGTCAAATTTGGTGCAATTTCTTCAAATTCTCCTAAATTGATTGTAAGGTATATTCCAGAAAACTGTTGCTGTCAACCTCTTTAAAAAAAGGTCTTGGACACTATAGAGTTGTCTTCCCCCAACTTAAAATAAGGTCTAAATATTCAATTGATTGAGTTTGTATATTGGCTGTAAAACTTAAACCCATAGGCCTCTAGTTATCAAGCTCCGGCTGGAGCTTGATGGCCCCTGTTTCTGGCGAGTCTTCAGACTTGCCAGAAACAGCAGTTATGAAGCAGCGGTCACAAAGACCGCTGCTCCATAACCTGTCCGCCTGCTCTGAGCAGGCGGACAGACATCGCCGGAAATCAACCCGATCGAGTACCCGATTGACACCTC